>NW_008825158.1:82490-87735 GCF_000699105.1 Pygoscelis adeliae | reverse complement strand
GCACGCAGAGCCCAGGCCGGCGCGCCGGCGTCCACGGCCCCTCTCCGGGAGATCTCTTACTCGGGGTCTGCTCGCTCGAGCGATATTAATTTTATCCTTTAATCTCGTAGGTTTCTCCAAAGAGTCTTAAAGGCAGGGTGGAGAGCCGGGCAGAACGGCTGCCCGGGAATTTGGGCTTACTTTAGGTATAAAAGCTGCGCCTCCCAGCGCAGATGAATTCTTTTTTTTTTTTTTTTTTTTTTAAAACTTTTTGTAATATCATGGATCAGCCAGGGTTTATTCCCGTTAAACCTCCCGGTCGCTCTGCAGCATGAATCGGTATCTTATGCTCCTGCCTCGCAGATCTCACGGGGTTTTCTCGATCTCCAGGAGCTCGGCTGTCCCCCCGGGCGGTACCCACGTCCACCAGCCGCAAGCCAAAAGAGGCAAATCCTTTTTTAAATGTAGCAAAACCCGTATTTATCCTGCCCTAAAGTCCTCAGGCGGCTTTCAGGCATTTACTGCCCACACCGCTGAAACAGAGCTAAAGGTATTGGGCAGCTTTTGCTCAAGAAAAGAGCTTTCCCTCCGGATCCGGGGTGCGTTGGTTGCCGTTGCAATCGCAGCCCTTGCAGACGGGCGGCTCGGAGCCTGCCGGAGCGGGACTTGCCCGGTGAAATCCGTGCGGAGGAGGCTGGTAGCTCCGAAGCCGGGGGCTTGGCACCCTCTCCTGGTGTGCGCCCAGACTGCTGGCGGGCAGGAGCCGGGCTGCTGAGCTCCCCGAGGCTGCCCGAAGAGGAAAGCGACGGGCAAATAATTTGCACTTTTACAGCTCAATTCACGGACAAAACGTCCGGGATAAAATTCTGCAGTTATGTCTGGGGGCAGCGTTTGAGCTCCGTGGGGATGTGTCTTCTTCTCGCATGTAAAAATGATGTGCGTGCTTGTTGTCCTGTAACCTCCAGGAAAGTTTTGAAAGGACAAAATCACACTCAGCCTTGTCTTTTCCCGATGTCCCTGGTTTGCAGAAATAGCCGACTACCGTCATGTGCTGCGTCACCTCTCACACTCTTTGAGGCATTTAGGGAAAAAAAAGAGAAAGCATAAATGGAGGAACACAGAAAATGGTTTTAAACTAGATTTTTTTTAACTTGGTTTTATTCAAGTATTTATGACACCATAAATGGCAAAGAATTTGGGAAAAACACTGTGAATTGGAGAAAGGTCATCTGAGGTGAGTCCCACGCAACGCTGGCAATACAACCTGGACAGGCTGGAGGTAGGAACGATCCGGTTTGTTTTCGGTAAATCAGAATAATTCCAGAGTGGCACGAAAGCTCTGCAGAAAAGGCCGTGAGGAGCAGCCTGCGGCGGGGTCAGGGCTGGGGAAAAGCTGCAGAAGCCGCTGTGAGGGCTTTTCTGTTTCCCACCTCTATGCTCCTGCCCAGTGCTCCTTCCCCAGAGCTCAGATACCCAGAGATGGTCAGCAGCAGGTCACCGCCGCAGCTCTTTCTGCGGGGAGTGAGGCTTCCCCCACACACACACACATTTCGTTCTGCGCTGCACTTCAAGGTTCAGGTTTTTACCCACCCACTCACCCGCTGAGAGTCAGCCAGAACCCCCTCACCCCTTTCTTGTGCCCAACCGCCAGGCACAGAGGAACAAACCTTCCTCCTTGGGCGTGTGCTCAGTGGAAGGAGACAAGGAGGGATTGCAACGTTTTAATAAAATCTTTTTTTTTTTGCCAGTCTGGGACGTGGGATAATTCCCTTCTTTGAAATCCTCAGCACAGTTGAGAAGCCACTACCAACCCTCCCGTTCCCATTAAGGCTAATGGACTGAGGTCAGCCACATCCAAATTTGCAACGAATTTTATGTGTGCATGCAGCCACTTGTTTTTCCACTAAAAAAAAGAAAGAAAAAGAAAAATACAAGTCTGTAATTGAAGCTGCTGCGATCGCAGTTTTGGAACACCCCTACTGTAATGGCATCAGGTGCGGCTTCTCAATTTTACAGCTTCCCCAGCATCCTGCTGTGCACCACCCTATGTACGTGCTGCATCTTTCCCACTCTCCCGCACCATGAATTCTTGGATTCTTAGCGACTAGAATTTGTATTGCTTATTTTGCAAGTTCGTCTAAGGCGTCTAATTATTTGTTTGAAATAATATTCTATAATTTTTTAACAACGCTAATGGCAATGTTTAGAATATATGATTGTAAGCTTGTGGTGTGTTTCTGTACAAAGGCATCTTTGACTCCTTATATATTTTGGACATTATTATTGATTCCGGAGTAAGACCTAGGCTGTTAAAGCCCATAGTCATATAGTTTTTGTTATTTGTATTCCCAAAGTAGCGAGAAGTGTATCTATGAGATAGAATCCCAACGTCATGTAAATACATGTAAATAAATGAATAGACTGTCCCAAAGATGTGAGAAATGGCGATGGCCTGTAACATGGTTTGTTACATTTGTGTTTTTCTGAATGCTGTAACTGAGCAGAGGAGTTCCCTGTGATTAATTAGCTGAGTCGAAGATGCCAAGCTATCAACAAAGTCTTGTTCTGCTTTATAAATTCTGTCCAAACAAGAGCATCCCATTTAGACCTTTTCAAATATTAAAGTTTGTTTATTTTTCTAGCTTATTTTTCTAGTTAGTTTATTTTTCTAGCTATGGAGAGGGAAAAATCACCAGGCAATGAAGCATATTTTTTTTCTTTGACTATTTTAATTTAGGGAGGTGTTCCCCAGCTTCTCTGATGTTGGCCAACCTATGTCCTGAAGTCATATTTCGACTGATTGCTCAGTTAATTAAACTGTCACGTTCTGTTAAAAACTCCAGAACCTGACGGTATTCGTGCCTCCAGTTCAGATCTGCGGGGTCCAAGGCTGAGTGACTAACTGTGGACTGGAGCTTCAGCCCTTGTGCACGTTCCCAAAAAGGGGAGAAAATTTCAGTCCAGGAAATGTAATTCATGCCAAACATACTTGTATCTTGAGGTTTCATCAATTATCTAGAATCTGATGCAAAGATAATTAAATTATCCCAAAGACTTTGACAGGTTGCATGAGGTTTTTGGAAAATGAGCTGCTGTTTGAAAATTAATTGCAACATAGAAGGTCTTCCCCATCGAGTGTGATGGGGGGCGCCTACAGTTTACCCACCCCGAAATCACGTTGCCAGCTGGCCAGGTTTCTGACAGCCTCGCCTTACTGATGGTAGCACTTGTCACTTTGCAGCTGTGTCCCCCAGCACGAAAGGGTCCACTCTGCTTGACGCAGATATGCACAGCTCAATAAACCTGTTAGAAAACACGCCTGCTTCTACCGCTGCTCAGCCAGAGGAGCAACATCAGTCGGGATCTATGGGCTTGGCAGTAGGAAGAAGATCAGTGCGTAAGGTCAGAAAGAGGGTCCAGAATACAGACGCCCTCGGGCATTTTACCACAAACTGCAACTTAGGCAGCCTGGCAGACCAGGACTCTGTAATACATTGCGTCCTGCTTCAACCCCAACATATAAACTGAAACCTAAAGTTTGATCTGCAAAGCAGACCCTTCAACCACACACAGCTACATGGAAATAAAGAGAAATCTGTGTGCAGTGTATTGGAGAATCAGACTGGTTGTGTTAGGGCTCTCTTTATACTGCTGGTTATTACATGTGTTTGTAGAGGACTTGGTGCAAACTTTTTTGACAGAAGATGTTAATTTAGTGTTCCCTAACTGAATCATCCCGCTCTTTCAAATTTTCTCACCTTGCAAACATGTTAGTCTATTACCAGCCTCTTTGGTTATGTGCCAATTAAATAATTCCGTTCATTATGCAAGAAACATATATAATAGTTCATTATCCTCAAACCAGCCTCTGGGCACGTTTTAAAACAAAGTATCAAAGAGCATCAGTTAACAAAAATAATATCAAAAGAGAAAATGTAGCTGCTACAGGGTGTCGATCAGCTGCAACATCCTGCCCAAGAGGTGGCTTCATCTCAGCCCTGAGAAGATCCCCGTATAACTTTTATGCAATTTACAATTTATGAGTCTTAATTACTGAGTGTTTGTAAAGAGCTTTGGAACACTTGGATGGGAGACGTTGCAGAAATCTATGTAATGATTATTAATTACATCATTTTCTCATGGCTCAAGCACCAACGGTAGGACAGTTACATCGCAGAGGGATGACACTGCATCGATCCATCATGACGCGGGGATGTAAGAGGAAGAACTGCAGCTGCCTCCTGCGGTCCCTGCACCACCTGCAGGGTTTGTTTCGGGACCCTCGTGGTGTCTTGCCAACTGGGCCCCACGGGACAGGGTCCTGGGGATCAAGCCCAGAAATGTTGTGGCATAAAAAAGCTTGAAGAGGAATTGGGCTGAGAGTTATGTGTTTGGAAAGCAAACTCCTGTCCGGTATGGAGTGCCAAAGCCCACGGGGAAGTGGACATGGTTTGTGTTTCTTCCATGCTCAGCATCGCTGGAGGTCCTTGCTCTCAGCTGGCTCCCCAGCACTCGCGGCAATTTCAAAGGCGTAAGGCTGTATGGTTTGCTGCGCGGATCAGGTGTAGCTGTGTGATTTTGGGACAGCTGCTTTCTGGCGCCGCGCCTCAGTTTCCTCATACATACACCAGAATTTATAATAATAGTCTTCATCAAGTGTTTGTAAAGCATTTGTATCATAGACTGCTCTTCAGAGATCAACGTAAGCAATGTGTTATAACTACAAACGTCCTTTGTAGCTGAGAAGAGAGATGTGCCTCGGGAGGATAATTAAGAGGATTTCTGTGGCAGGATTCAGCATGCAGACGGAACGGACTTACCAGGCAGCACCCCTGCAGCGTCCCCGCATCCTGACCGGCGCTACGCCGCCTGGCAGGGTCTTCTGGTGACACTGCAGCAATAACCGGGCCGTTTGTGACGGAATGGCAGAGCTGCGGGAAGCCCGGCCACCTTTCTGGCACCACGCGAATGCACCGACCGGTGCCGCCATGTGCCCCTTGCGTGGGGGGGGCGGCTTTTGCCTGCAGGGACCATGGCCTTGCTCGGACGGGGACCCGCGGCTTGTGGCTGCCTCCATTGGGAGGCACAAAGTCCACACAGCCCGCGCTGGTGCTCGGACAGAGGTGAGGTCTGTCGGGCTGTCCAGCCTCCTCCGCTGCAGCCCCTGTGGCCAAAGGGGACATCTTGGGCCCACGTCTCAGAGACCTCCAGGGCGCTTCGCACGGCACCTGGGCTCTCGCTGGCCCTGCCATGCCGCTCCCTCCCG
>NW_008825158.1:67091-81612 GCF_000699105.1 Pygoscelis adeliae | reverse complement strand
TCCGTCCTTCCCGGAGCGGCTCTGGGAGCGGCTGTAGCTGCGGCGCTCGCACGGCTTTCCACCCTTCTTCTGTGCGGGAGGAATATAGCTCAGCAGTTCTGGAACAGGTGACTTGTGCAGTCAGGTGGACTGGCATGAAGTGCCTCATACCTCATGCAATTTTTGAGCCTCTCTAGCTGTTTACAGAGCATTTTTTTTGTAATGCTGATATACGTGGTTTCGTAAAAATATAATAGGCGAAGTATGTTCCAGCAGTAGCTAAAAACCCTGACTGAAAAAGGGACCTCGTCGCACCGAGTTCTTCATAAAAGCCAAAGGAGTCATTGACAATTTATTTTGTAATATGTTTGTTGATGTTCTGGAGCACAAGCTAGGATTTGAAATTTAGGATTCCTGAAATATTTATAATATTCCTGTAGCACAAATGGATATAGTTTAAATGTTCTTTGAGAGTGCAGTGTTTTGAAGGCACTTGTGCTACAGCTTGTGATGAAATGTGGTGTAGCACGCTTTCAATCTGCACGATATGTGGTTTGAGCGGGTTTTGTTGGAAGTAGCACCTTTTAGGAAGGGCCTCTTGAGAAAGTAGTGCTGTTCTCTCCTAATGCTGTAGTTCAAGCAATCCGACCATGGCTCTTCCAGCAGTGGCTGATACAACGCTCTCCTAACGCATTTCTCAGTTACTAAAGCCCAAAACGTACATCGTGGGAGGCAAGACTGTAAGTTAGGAGGAAAGACCACGTTATCTGAGACGATGTTTCTGCTCTTGACTGACCAGTCCTGTTGTAAGCTTGCTCAGCCAAAGTAGCAGCACTGAAAATTCCACTCTTTGTGGAGGTCAGTGTGGTAATCCTGGAAGAAATGAGTTTAAACTTCTGTTCCTATTAGTAGTTTTGAAGATTCTTGAAGTCCACTGAAGGTTTTGCGAGTGCCATAATCCTTTTTGGGGTGTTTACATACTAATGTTCAGCTGCAGAGTGAAACTTTTATACAGCTTATAAACTGCTCAAAAATAGCTTCTGCTGCTTTGTTGATGAAGAGAATCGTGGAGCTGATGTTCCATCCTGATGCGTAATCATAGGAACAATGTAAGCTTTGGCGAAAACTTTCTTGGGGAGAAAGTAATGAAATGGCTAATTGAGTATCTGTTTGTGTTACTTTGATTAAAGGATCAGAGAAGCCCAGTCAGAATTAAATGCCCAAGAGAGGCGCTGTTGAGGAGAGGAGAGAAGTAAGCTTTCGTCTGGGATGTAAATAAAATAATACCGTTTTGTATTTCTCCATTTTAGATACCAGCTTTTAGAGATGATCTTAAACTGCAGCTGGGAGAAAAGCAACAAATTAAGGCTTATGATAAAACTCTGTAGACTAGACACGTGGTCCAAAACCATATAAAAGCATCAGTGTCTTTGGGTTGAAGTATTGTTGTTGGGTAAAAACAAAAACAATTTTTTAAAGTGAAAACATGCAGAAAAATCTCAAAAATAATAGTGAAATAGTCTTTTAGTAAGTGCCTTAAAATAAAGGTCTACAAAACTGAGGGTGGATAATAGGTTGAGGAATTAAACTATAACAGTTGGACCAGCCGCTGGGGGGCTTGAGGGCAGATTATGAAATTGTTATCGGTGAAAATGGCCCGACTACATCGGGCCACTGCTTTAGTCATATAGACAGCAAGCATCTTCTGCAACGTTAATTTTAATGTACTGTATTTCATTAAACTTAATTCACAGATGATAAGGTTTTGCTTTTGAAAATAAACCAACACAAAAGCTTTGAAAGCCTCTGTCAGTGGGGATATCTTGGAAATAACGTACACAGTCCTACCAGCTGGCTGACCTCTGAAGTTATATATTGCTTTTTGTATACGTACATGCGTGAACAGTTCAGGTTTGTTCATTGTTCTGTATCTCAAGGTGTGAATTAAAATTCTCAAATCTCACGTGGCCGGCCTGCGTCAGTTTGATGCGTCCCTGCTTCGTGAATGGGCTTTGCTACTGGAAATGCTCACAAACTTTTAGTCCTCGGTCATTGTGTACTGCAGTTACCTCTCTGGCTTCACACAGACACCAAGTGACATCTGCTTTCTGAGGAAAGTGAAAGTAAATTCCTTTAGTGAAACTGCGCTCTCTAAAATTTGGTCTTGTCACGTATAGGAGTTTTCTTTTGTCCTCTGCTGTTACTTCTTAATTTTGTTCTGCTTGAAGCTGATGGGGACAGAAGAAGCCTGTGTGTAAAGAGGTTGGGAGCGTGAACCAGGAGTTTGTGTTACCAGTAATAAGTAGGTAATTAGACAAGAGAGGAACTGGGTAGTTGGTAAGAAGGAACAGATGTATTTAAACTGAAAAGAGGCTTAGGGAGGACTCTCTTGAAACTCGGCAGTCACTGCTGATAGTTAGGAATCAGTTTGATGAATGAACTATTGGAATAATTTTGGAAAGATAAAGAGTTCGTAATACTGTGTGGAGGTTGCTTCGTTCCCATTGTACCTCAGTGTTACTTCAGACGCGCAGATTTTTTTTAAGTGATTTTTCTCCTGCAAATCAGCATGCCCTCAGTTATGTAAAAGCTGGTTATTCTCACTGCTCACAGCTGCATCTGGCTGCGAGAGTTCAGTTTTAAAAGAATCCAGCTCTTTTAACGGATGCTTAAACCTCTCTATCGGAGAGGGAATGTGCTAGCTGCTAGCTTAAACGCTGAGTTGCCAATTCGCAGACCTGCAACGTTTTTCCTTCTCGCAGCGAAGGCTGGCAGCACGGCAGTGCTGCAGCCGCCACCGTGCAGGACAATTACGTAACCAGAGATCGAAGTTTCCCCTTAAAATATTTAAAATACTTAGGTCAGAATAGGAAGGGTTGGTTTTGCTGGTTTTTTTTAATCTGCTTGTGTTTTGTGATGTAAATGTTTGATTGTGCCGGGTTATGATTTGTGGTTACGTTTGGAAGGACTCCACAATCGGTGTTCAAAGATGACCTATTTGTAGTAATAATCCCCGCCTGGAGCAGCTGGAGAAGGTTTTGCTAGTGGATCATGCTCTTCAGTATCACCACTTAATTTGTTTCTTATGCCATCCTGTTTATGTACTCCTTTGGTTTCTTTATTTGTGTTTTAAACAGATCTCCTCATTCGCTTCCTTTAGGAGCTTCCTTTAAAAAATTAAAAAAAAAAAAAATTGCTTTTCCATCACAACTTTTTTTGACCATTATCAGTTGCTGGCCATAGGCTGGATGGTAGTTAAGCAGTATTATTTGTGAGAGAATGAACTATTAGCCGTGTGTTTCCAGAACATTTCTGTGGTATCCATCATGGCTGAGGCGTCGTGGGCTGGCTCTGGCTTCATGGGGCTGGTCCCACGCACATCTCTCTGCTGTGTGTTGTACAGCTCTTCCTGAAATATGAGGGAGATGTTGTTTTCAGGTGTATGATTTCTAGTTCATAGAGAGCATCTGCCAGTGCCCTGCTCTTAAAACGCATCTATCCCATTCTTTCCACTTAATGCTATTTATTAAAGTAACCTTGAATGTGGCCTTGCTTTAATCATATAGACAGCAAGCACCTTCTGCAACGTTAATTTTAACGTACTGTATTTCATTAAACTTAATTCACAGGTGATAAGGTTTTGCTTTTGAAAATAAACCAACACAAAAGCTTTGAAAGCCTCTGTCGGTTACTAAATGTGCAGATTTAAATGTGAGAGATTCGTTGTAACAAAATGATAGTTTACCTCTGCCTTTGATACTTGCTGAAGTTGGGAATTTTATGTCCATTCTCTGGTAAATGCCATTAGTCACCCAAAATAGCATTAACATTTTCCTTTGTGTTTTACAGTGAAAGGCAAAGAACAAGAAAAGACCACAGATGTGAAAGCAATTAAAAGTAAGATCAATGTTTATTTTGTCTACAAATTCAGACATATAATTTGCCATTTTTATTTTAACCGTTTATTTTAACACTCCTTACAACTGAGCGCAGATGTGACCTATGCATTAAAAACAAAGCAAACCCCAAACTTAATTCCGTTTCTGAGTATTTATAGTAACTAATCTTTCCTAGTCATCTTGCTGAATCTGTAAGTACAGAAGGTTATTAAATTATGTCGGACATGAGCTTTAATTCAAAGTGATCATGCAATTCAGTCACCTTGCAAATAGTGGTTACTCCTTATCTACAACAAATTGCTTCTGAAGTTTCTTGCCTACATGCAGCATACTTTGCAGTTGTGAAAATGCAGCTTAACTGTGTCTGATTTGCAAAAGAGGCTGCCAGTGTCTGATTTAACTTTGAGCGATGCGGCTTCTGAGACTGAAGATCTGAATCTTGGTCAGAATGAATAGCTATTCCAGTGCTGCTCCGTGTGATACAGAAGTCTTGCTGCTAAATCTGTTAGGAGGGAAAAAAAATCTTGATGGGAAGGAAGTTTATAAACCATGGGAAAACAAGATTATTTATCCTGTCAGTTTTTACTGCAATACTGAAAGGAGGTGAGGTAACTTGTGTGAATCTGATCCCTTACTTTTATATCCTCAGACAAAACCCTGTTTCTGTACTTGTTAACGTGTTATCTGGATATCAAGAGAAAATTAAAGGCTTTTTTCACCTTGGTGGTCTGTCTTTCAAATCAAATATAAGAAACAGTAAGTTGCATCCATTTAATGGCACACCCCACGATTTCAGTGCAACTGCAATCTCCGATGACTGGCTGAAAGAGGTTACGCTACCTGTAAATGAAAATAAATTTGAAAATTTATTGTATTACACATTGTGAGCTGCTGCAAACAGCGAGCGTCTTTCCAGTGTGGTAAGCAGCTACTCCACGATCTGTATGATGTTGGGCTAGCGATGTAGTGCTTCCTGGAGGTTTTGGAACAGGTGTTTGATCCTTAGATTAAGCAGAACAGTTTTTCCTCAAATGTTCATAATATAAAATTAAATTTGAATCTAATTCACAAAAGCCTAAACTGTTAGGAGGAGTGTGGCTCTGGTGCTACACGAGTAGCCTCCAGTAAGTTTTCCTCAGTTACTGTCATCAGCCAAGCAGCTGGCTGCCATCCACTGGCCCGGGAAAAAAAATGTGTGTTCTCCATTATTGCTGGTATGAAATACCAAAGGCTTTGTAAGAGGCGGCAAGCAGTGTCTTGGTACCAAACGCTGCAACTGGAGAAACACTTCGCAGTGGCTTAAACATTTTAACTCTCCTATACCGTTGCTCCTAAGGCATGACGTGCAAGTGTGAAATTGTCAACTTCTGTCATCATGTGTCATAAAACTGTGAATAAAAATAAAGTTATGCAGCATGAAAGTCATCAAAACCAAGTGGCTTGACACCTTGATGAAACCCGTTGTTAGGAAGTAGTGTGCTGAGCTAGTGTGTCACCTGACTCGCTTTAAGAGTCAGAGGTGTAAGATGTCCTTGCATGACATCCTAATCAAATGCAGTTTCCTGAGAGCTTTTGAAACTGCTATGAGCATGTTCTGTTTTTTCAGCTTGGTCATCAATTAACAACTAGTTGAGGCTTTTTCACTGGCAGAGCTTGGTGTGAGGAAGTTCTTCTTTGTTCTCTTTGGGCTCAAATAGCCAGCCGTGTTCTAAAACAGCTAGAGGAAGTTAAGGCTTATAACCTGGATTTCATCAGTGATGTTTCCTTATTGCTTTTTTCTCTTAAAACCAAATAGAGACAAAGAAAATACTTTTTAAAAATATTCTTGTTAAAACTCACAGGTAGCTTTGTAGTTCAGGATTTTGTAACACATTTTAGCCTTCAAATGGTTTGGCAAGAACATTGCAACTAAACTAAATTGTTGACAAAGATTAAGCTGTTACGATAGCAGTTATCAAGGAAGCAGGAAGACTCAGGAATAATATTTCACGTGTAAACTTAGACTTGGTGTCTTTTGATTAGCTACTGAATAAGGAAAGTATAGGTGGGTGGGTACCAGTGACCTATTGGAAGTCAGTTTATTCCTGCTATGATAAAACTTGTTTATTTCTGTGGTCTTTACTCTTATCAGACTCTTGATAAAAGATGACACGCAGTGGTACAATGAGGTTTTTAATAAGATTGACTCTTGCAAACTCTCTGGCGTATCTTGGGGTGCTTAGCATTGGATACTGCTTAGAAGAGGTCTTGGGTTCCTTGTCTTTTAATCATTCCTGTCTTGATTCCAGCTCCAATACCAGTACATTCCCCTCAAAGAAGCACTAGAAATCATGCCTTGCTGGAGGCTGCAGGACCAAGCCATGTGGCAATTAATGCCATCTCTGCCAACATGGACTCGTTTTCTAGCAGTCGGACAGCTGCCCTTAAGAAGCAGCCAAGTCACATGGAAGCTGCTCATTTTGGAGACTTAGGTAAGGCTTCACCAGCTCTATAATAATGTCAACGTTTCTTTTCATTCTATGTATATTACTGGTATGCTCACCATCCTTTGGTTTTCAGGCAAGTAGATTAGGTAATTAACAAATTTGGCTGCTGTTACAATAGCATCTGTGTTACCCTAGAAGGGTTTTGAATGGGGACAGTACGTTTGTTTGTTAAAAGAGGTTCCTTTACTTTGTGTACCTCCATTATGTTGGAATCGTCTCTTCACCAGTTGCATTGCAGGACGTTTTTGTATCGAATACCCATGTCTGTAGTACAATATGGAGTCATTCCCTTGATATTTTTCTTTAGGCAGATCGTGTCTGAACTATCAGGCTCAAGAGACCAAATCAAGCCTTTCAAAGACCCTTGAACAAGTTCTGCAGGACAATGTAGCCCTCCCTTATTTTATCCAGTTTATGGAACTACGCAGAATGGAACACTTGGTTAAGTTTTGGTTAGAGGCTGAAAGCTTCCACTCCACAACATGGTCCCGTATAAGAGCACATAGCCTGAACACAGTTAAGCAGAGTTCGTTGGCAGAGCCAGTGTCACCCTCGAAACAGCAGGAAATTGCGTCATCTTCTCCAACTGGATTGCTTGAGGAGAGACTGGAGGATTCTAGCACGGTCTGTCTGCTCAGGACCAAGCCAGTGGCTTCGGACAAGCACGACAGAACTAGCAACAGCCAGAACCACATGCTCTCGGGTCAGGAGAGTGATAATACCAGTGTTCTTTGTCTAAGAAAATCTGAGACAGGGACCCATTCTGTTCCAGCTGATCAGCAAGAATCTTCCAAGCTTACAGTATCAAATAGAAACAGCCCCTCCTCTGCACTAAGAGACTTGTCAGGAAAACTAATGAAAAGTAAGTGCCATGTGTTCCCTTTCTTTAAAATGGTGGGGAGATGGGGAACATACTAGCTGCTGCTTGCTTTGTACGGTGAGCTCCCTCGGTTCTCACGTGTTCTCAGTAAGCATGATGTGATGTGGCGTGGAGGAAAATAATTGTGTATATCAGTAATGTTAACTTGCTGTATAAGCTAATGGTCAATTTGAGCTATGTATTGTTTGGCTGTCTGGTTGTTTAAAAATAAATATGCTGCTGAAGAGACTTCAAAATCATTATGTACTCTAATAAGCTTAGGTTACTTCTGTTCCTACATGTGTAATATTAAGAAACGAAGACGAACATTGCAATGTCCCGTTCTTCCCTCACCCATCCCACCCTCAGCTTAAAAGAATTGCAGAAAATATGGATGATGGGGTTGAGAATTGATAATTAACTTTCCACGGAAGGTAAATATCCTGTATCACATAAAATGACATAAGTAATGGTTACAAGAGACTTGTAGAGATTTTTGTGTGGAACGTACTGTTTTTGTTCTTGGATTTATTTGATAGAGTTCCTCCCCTTGTAACTGATTTGTTCTCATTTGGAATCCACCTCTTCAGAGGCTACTGGAAGTAAGGATGAAATTAAAATATTTACTTTTGGTAGTAAGCTACATGCGCAGTAACCTGTTTCTCTACTTTGCATCTACTCAGTCCTCCCTCATTTGTGCAAGTCTACAGACAAAAAGGAAACACTCCTTTCTTCATATCGGTTCCTTTTGTTTGCCCAACTGTTTCCTTATGTTGCATCCCTTTCTCTTGCTGTTTGTCTTTCTCATAGTTACTTATCATGTACCTCCACAATACATAACCTCAGCCCCAAAGTATCTTAAACAAACACAATGATACTTCAGTCATGAAAAGCACCTCTGCTTTCTGACGTCTAAAAAGAATTTGAAGGGACTAGGTCCTTTTCGAGAAATCTGAAAAGTCTGGAGTATAATTTTTTCTCTCTTCCGGAGCAGTGTCCCAGCTCTCTTGAAAGATGACGTGTAAAGCGTACATCTTGTTCTGAGGCGTTCCATTTTAAGATTTATTTTTTTAATTCCTTTATAATGCAAGTGTTTCATATTCTCTGATGAGAGCTAGAAATTGGGAACTTCACTGCAGTTCTTGCCGCAAAGGCGTTACTTCTGGGACTAAGGTGTGCAGCTGAGGAAGAGGGTGCTGTCTTGTCTGGTGGTAGGGAATTCAGAGCTACGTTGCTTTATTCCATCTCACTAGTCAGTCCATGCTGGGCTTATTGTGACCTGGGTAGAGATAGCACAGTCACTGTAGCTTGTCAGTAGTGAAGTATCGAGTGGTGGACTGAAAGCTTCATGGGAAGGAAACTTGTTGCTGACAATTAGATACTTGCTTTTCTGAAGAGCAGACATTTGTTATTCACTCCTCGTTTTAGACCTATGCCAGGGAATTCAAAGTTTGATTCTGTATTTCTTCCTTGTAGGTATAGAACGGGATGCAGTTAGTACTTTTACCAAATATATTTCTCCAGATGCTGCTAAACCAATACCTATTACAGAAGCAATGAGAAATGACATAGTTGGTAAGAATGTATGCTGCCTACTCATTTCAGAGCTTCTTCCATCCCCATAAAAATGTATCCTTAATACCACACACACTCATATTTCTTTTTATTTTTATGAATTTTAAAGTCAGTTGTAAAAAGATAGTAGATCACATTACAAGTATCGGGGGATCTGACCTTTCGGTAGTGCTGTGCGATATCCCCAGAAGAACTTTCAGAGACTTTGCTTAAATTAGTGAAAGAATTCCTGGTGGTTATGGAGGGAATCCAGATTTGAGTCTCAATCAAATGCTTTAGCTGTAATATTATCATTTGGCTATCTGCAGTACTTTAAAAGCTCTTTTTGCACAGTCAGAACCAGCTGATTCTAGTGGATTTGAACTGCAATTTTTCATTAACTAGTCATCACTCATGTCTTTCAGCTCGGTCAGCCAAATGCACGTTAAAATTAACCTGGTCTTTCTTTGCAGCAAAGATTTGTGGGGAAGATGGACAAGTGGATCCTAACTGTTTTGTTACAGCACAGTCAATAGTGTTTAATGCAATGGAACAAGAGTAAGTTGCTTGAATGGTTTGGCTTCTTGTGTCTGTTGTCCTTTTGCAAAAGGTGGTTCTGTTAAAAATGTTTGTGGAGGTATAACCATATAATCACGTTTTTGGGCAGTCTTCTGTATTTGAAACTGCTCAGATCTTTTCCTCCAAATCCATTTTTGTGATCACTTGCTGAAGTTGTACGTGCATGCTGTTATTGCTTTCTTTATATCCTCCTCGTGTCGTTTGTAAACCTGCGCTATTTCTTGCTTGTTTTGCTTTTATCCAACTAAAAGTGTAAGACTTCTGGGGCAAGAAGTAATTGATTCATAAGGTGCCTTGAATGTTGTTGACCCTTAATAACTATTGTCATTCTATCTGTGTGCAGGCACTTTAGTGAATTTTTGCGAAGTCATCATTTCTGCAAATATCAGATAGAGGTGCTGACTAGCGGGACTGTTTATCTGGCTGACATACTTTTCTGTGAATCAGCCCTATTCTATTTCTCTGAGGTGAGTATTAGGTTTTAGGTTTGCTTTTTTTATTCCTTTCTATCAAATGGAAAAAACCTATTCATCCCCTGATGGCTCTAATAAAGACACCTCAAATATAATAAAAAAGATGAGGTGTATCCTTTTCTGGGAGAAAATGCGTTAAATGGTTTCCTGCCCATGTGTAGAAATATTTCAAATGTTTGAACCTGTACAGTGTATTGCAGAATGAGTATTCGTGCGTATCTTCTCCAGTTAGTGAGTGCTTCTAAGTGTCTCTCTTCTTTGTAGAAGCTTTGACATAGTCATCTTAATCCTGCCAAATGAAGTAGTGACTTCGAAAGCCTTAAGCGTTCTTACAGATAACAAATAACTCACTAGCTTTGCGTAGAGAGGATACCAGATTGGAATGTGGTAGGTTAAATGTATGATTTTACAGTTGCGGGGTCCTATACCTTTAGGGAATCATCTGTTACTAGTAACATACTTTTTACATAATTTTACTAGTAAAATACTTGTGCTGATAGTCTGACAAGCCAATGTTGTTTGAAACAGCAAGCCGGGAAGCTGAGACAATATGCTGAGTTCAATGTAAGCTAAGCATAGCATGAAAATAGTGTTTCCTCTGTCTTCAGTGTGATACAAATAAATAGTTGTTTGGCAACTAAATGTGAAAATCAGTACAGAAAAGAAATGTTGCAAGTTCTTTTTTTCCTTTTTTTTTAAACAAACTAAATCTGTCTGCAATACTTCATCTGAAAATTCAGAATATTTATATGCCCTGGTGACAATTTTGCATCATTAAAATACGGACTATGTTTCTTGTTTTAAATGGGAAGGAGCAGGTTTGTCTATGCTTATTAAAAGTTTCTTGCTAAAACGTCTTTAATTTCTCCTTTTTTTAATTTCCCTTCCAGTACATGGAGAAGGAAGATGCAGTTAACATATTGCAGTTCTGGTTGGCAGCAGATAACTTCCAGTCTCAACTTGCTGCCAAAAAAGGCCAGTATGATGGGCAAGAAGCACAGAATGATGCCATGATTTTATATGACAAGTGAGGGAGTTCAACAATTATTTGTTTCTGAAGCTCTAATTTTGTGCTTGTAGTTTTGTGTTCCACTGTGCAAAAGGAACTTTTCATTTTCAAATGAAACTGCAGTTTCATTTTCAAACTGTTACGCTGAAATGGATTTTATTAAGGTGGCCTTTGATGTGTATGCACACAAAACTTTTAAAATTTTTCTTTATAGATGAGGAGAAAATCCTTATAAGGACTCCATTCTTAAACGCAATTCAGAATTTTCAGGACTTGATTGCTTGAGTTAATGTTTGGTCGTGAAATATCAAAGCCAATTGGTTGCCATTTGAAAATGTAAAGGATTTAAACCTAATAGCAGATGCATCACTGTAGAAAAACCTTAAGGTTCAGATAGTTATCCATTTAAAGTAGGCTGTAGGAGCTGTTCACACACATAGTGAAAGCCACATAGTGCTTGATCTTAGTATTTCAAAATATTTTCCATCTTTTAAGGAAGAGACAGAGTTGCCTTTTAATATCAGACTTTCCTCTCACTAGCGTCACTGTTTTCCTTTATTTTGTGCTTCACCTTGGCAATAATGCGACTGGAAGACAGATATCGAAACTGCTTCCAGAAAAAGTTTGTTCTTAAGCATTGCCACAAGCTTGGTCAGTTGTTACGCTCGTAGGAAATAATAATTGGAGAGGAAGCAAACAAATTGCTCTGACTTTTATCAGTCATCCCCCCCACTTCATCCACAAACTCAGTTTTCAATGATGCAATTAGTCGAGCAAATGCTGCTTCAGAGTTCTGGGTGATTCCTGCTTCCCTGCTGCGTAGCTGTGTGTGTAAGATTCTGCTTGTCAGTAGTCACATAGTGCTCTGTTTCTTTTATCTGTACCTTCAGGGCAAGGCTTTATCAAAAATATTTCTGTGAATTGGGGATTCCCCCCCCCGTGCTTAGTGAAGATCAGCTGTACATACGTTTTTGAAGCCAGCACCATCTAGTGGCTGCAGCACGATTAATGGGTTTCGGTGGAAAGGGTGGGTACTAACCACCTGCAAAGTTTTGCAAATCCTCTTGTGTTGTCTTCTCCCCTGTCCGGTGCTGCAGGTACTTCTCCCTTCAAGCCACGCATCCTCTTGGGTTTGATGACTCGGTGAGGTTAGAGATTGAATCCAACATCTGCAGGGAAGGTGGTCCTCTCCCTAACTGTTTCACTACTCCCTTACGGCAGGCGTGGACTACCATGGAGACGGTGAGATACCTTCTTCAGAACGGTTTTGACAGTTAGTTAAGATGATGTGGAGATTCTGCAGCACGTCAAGTGTCCCCTTCAGCATCTCTGAATTGTCTTGTTCTTTTACTGACTTCCTGTTCACCTGGATAATAGAACAGCTTTTGTAAAATTAGCTGGACTATTTTCCCCAGCCTGATTTGGAAAGATACCACCCATTGGGTTCTGTTAATTCTCTGTGAAATGTTTTTCTTGGGTGATTATTGCATTTTAATGGAAGTAGCAGAATTTCCTCCCGTGTGAATTGCTATCAACAGCTTATTTTATATCTTTAGAAAATTTTCCTTCCTGCTAGTAGCAGTTGTTTGCAAGTCTAATACCAGTGGTGTGGCTAATAATGTAACCCTGGGATACCCAGATACTAGAGATTAATGATTTGATTCTGGAGCTGCTGCTGATTTTTGAACAGCATAGCAGAAGCCTGACAGCCCAATAGGCTTACAGTTATTTTCGGGGGGGGGGGAATCTGAACTTCAGTTCCAGTTACTGGAGGATTTGGTTAATATGCAGTTATTTGTGTTCATTTTGCAGTAGGATTCAAATTTAAAGCAATGCGGTCGGTAATCCAGAATAATTCCACGTGTGGACCCTTTTCCTTGTGTACCTTCTACACAAGGACTGAGATGTTTGTGTGTCCCTTCTGTTCTACAAACGATCTACAATAATTGTGCAGACCAGCCTTGATTAAAGAGGACTCCTTCTTCTGTCTCTCAGGTTTTTTTACCTGGTTTCTTGTCCAGCAACCTTTACTACAAATACTTGAATGATCTCATCCATTCAGTACGAGGAGATGAATTTCCAGGAGGGAATATTGCACTGAGTATTCATGGCCCCGGTAGCTCTCCTGATAGCGATTCTCTAGGGGGCCCGGATGGCTCTGTCTCCCAGGTATGGGTTTCTTGGTTTGATTCTGTTACAGGAAATGCTGCAATCACTTCTCTGTATCAATATCAAAGTTCCTACTCTGTAAGGAAACATCTTGTAATTTGAGGCTTCCCACTCCACTTTAATGTTAAAGCCTGTGTTACATTAGGACGTGGCTAGTCTACCTGCTGTTAAGTTCAAACAGTATTGACATGGAGGGGATTCTATCGTATTTGTTGTACCCAAAGTCTTGTACTGCTTTTAGTTCTTTGCATCAAAGTTATGTTTTTATTAAGCTGTTAATATTCACTGCAGTCTGTTTTATAGTGCCATAACATTTAAGAATGCTTTTTACTAGAAATAGCACTTTTTTATCAATACCATAGTTATAACTTCAGGAAAAAATTGACGCTTGTGAATATGCTGTAGAATTTAAATATAAATACGCAAGTTTTGTGTGCTCAGTTCCATTAAAGTGCCAGATCTTCTGTCCTGAAGAGTCCGCTCAGTTCTAGGGTTTAAGGTGTCTATCTACTCACACATAGAGCAATGACAGTTAATATCTGACCAGGTGGTGTTCGCTAGTTTGTCTCAGCAGGCTTTTCCCTACTGTCGTCCTCAAGCTAGCTAGTCATGCTGGTCTGATAGAAAATGGCCAGACTCCTGACCTTCCCAAAAGAGAGCTCTGGCACTTTACTGTATTACCACCGAGATGCTCTGAGCTGGGGGGTGATACCTGCATTTTGTTTGCATGTGTATGGTTTGATGTAAAGCTGGGCATAAAAAAAGTCCATTGCAGGGTAAGGCGTTCTAATTGTTCGTTAAGCATGATTAGAGCTATGTGGCTGCTTCTTTGCTGTACTGTGTAGAAACAAGAATGCAACTGGGCTCCTTCGGCTCTGTTACCATTCCAAAGTCATCAAGAAATGTCCACTGTGTATTTGCTTTGCATGGTGCCCTGGTTGTGGGCCAGCATCTTTTTTTTTTTTTATTGCCTTTCGTGGTGCTGCTTTGAGAGCTGTGTTCCCACGTGGGCCTAGCCTCACAAGCGGGCAGTGGAGCTCACTACACTCTGAAACCATCCCAGTAATGTCAGAGATGTGTTTTTAACCAAGAGTTGTCTGTTCCAAAAATTCTAGCTTTGCTTAATTCAGATGTGAAGGAAGAGAGGATAAGCAGATTCTAGCTTATCTGTAACCAGGTCAGCTTGCAAACTGCAAGCCCAGCTGAGAGCAGAAAAGCTAAGCTGGAACTGCTTTTGCTGAATTGCTTTTATTGAATGCTGCAGTGCTACCATGGGTTTTAAATCCAGTATCTAGACCAACATTACTGATGTACTGTGTTTCAAGCAACTTGGAAGCTGTGGTACCTGCTTGTAATATTTTTAAACCTCCTGATTTGCAAGGAGGGAATATTCCTGCCTAGTTGCAAAGTGGGGAGTAAAATCTGTTCTGACCATCTTGAAATATCCTGCTGCCTGATAGTCTGAGCAGGAGAAACTGCTGATAACTGGCTTGCTTGGACAATTTAGGAAACAA
>NW_008825158.1:60341-67033 GCF_000699105.1 Pygoscelis adeliae | reverse complement strand
CCCCATTGTGTGGTGTGCCTTCCTTCTGATCTGAATAGGATAATCTCCGGGTCTCTGCATATTTTTGCATAAAGAACAGTGCTTACACAGAGGAGCAGGAAAGGAGTTTGCAAGGCAGCTGCCATAAATGTTTCTGTTCTGTGTTAAGGTGCTAATAGATTGCTGTGCGTTTGTGCTCTCCCTGCTGTGGCTCTAACGTTTCCTTGGCTTTTTTCATAATCTTACATAAATATTCCAGGCCAAAAGATAAATGTTTGTTCTCTGTGTATGTGGGAAGCATAGTGTGTTTGGGAATTGCTTGCCAAGTGCATGAGAGGGATGAGCGAAGCTGCTGCAGCTTTTGAGGTAGTTCAGTGTTATGTACTCACAAACAAATAATTTGCATGTGCACACAGATCTGTTCAGTTGATAATGCTTAGACAGCAGTCCTTACCCATACGTATGCTGACCTGTACATTGTGTCTTTGGCTCTGTTCATATAACTTTATCATCCTCTGTTTAAAAACAATGTCATACTGAGTTAGGAACTCATCGCTGTGTAGATGCTCTCTAATTCTTTTATGCTTGCTTAGAGACTTTATGGAGGTTTATCTAAGTGTAAAAGCACTAAAATAGCAGTTTTGTTAAGAAGCTATTAGTTGTCTGCATTGGGCACTAATACTTAGAATTTTTATTTGTAGTCCAATGTCAAAAAGGCTAATGTTAAAATCCTGAAAAATTTTGATGAAGCAATAATTGTAGATGCTGCAAGTCTGGATCCAGAATCTTTATATCAACGAACATATGCAGGGTAAGGTTCATTCGGTGTATCTCATTCCTTCTGGTTGTGTGTTTCACCTCTGTTTCATTTTTGCTGTGTCCTCCTGCATGGACAGTACGCATAAATGCAAGATGTTGCAATCTTAGTACGTGGCTTAATATTCGAAAGTAAATTTATTTCAATAGTGTGATGTAACACCAGTGTCATAGTGAATGTTTCTCTGACCAGAATGGCAGCCAGAAAAATATTTCCAATTGGTTTTTCTCGCTCCTAGTTATTAGTCCTCTTTGACTCCAAAATACAGCTAAGTAGTTCCTATTTGGGGTTGGAACAGAAAAGAATAAGCTCAGGCGCCTTTGATATTGTAATGTGTAGCTTTGATTTGTCCCTACCCCCATGGCAGAGAAGGGCTTATACTTAATTTCTTTAGCAGATTGCACAGCTATTCTTCTGTTTCTTAAGTTGCTCTTTGTTATAAAGCTCTCTGCTCTGTGGATCTCATACAGAAATTCTATGTTTCTATAGCTACCTTGCTTTTCTATTGCATACCAGTCTTCTGTCCTTTCAGGTACTGTGAACTGTTTTCCCCCTAATGACATGTTTTTGTGATAGTGTAGAGCACTTGCTAGCGCTGCCTGGTGATATTACATGATTGAGTCATTGAAGCATTTGCCTACTTCTAGTTTCTAGAAGAATTTTTAAGATGAACTTCGAATTCAGATACGTGAAAAGAGCGGGAGGTTTTTCCCAGTGTATCAGTTTTAGGTGGAAAAGGTGGTGATTGGTAAAATGCCAGTTTTCTGACACTAGCGTCTTTATTGTGGTGACTCTTGTTTTTCTGACTGGTAGCTGTCCATAATGCCAAAGTCCTCTCGGTAACCTGTGTGGTTCTTTTACTCCTTCCCTCTTCAGGAGGATGACGTTTGGACGAGTCAGTGACCTGGGACAGTTTATCAGAGAATCTGAACCAGAGCCTGATGTCAAAAAATCAAAAGGTTTGTTTTTCTCTCCCTTTCTGTAAACATCTGCAGAACTGCTCTTTTCCTTACTGCAGTCAAGATAAGCAAGATTCTTGACTCTTTCCAGACCTGTTTTAAGGCAAATAGAGATGCTTAGGGGATAGTCCTGTACTGAGGCAAAACCAATCTCTGGCCCAGTTTCCTAGCCAAATTCTGCTTTTCTGGTCCAGCTGGACTCCTGGGAGTATGAGCAGCCTGTGGGAGTTGGAGCTGTCGATGGAACCTGGCAGGGATGAAAGCTGCTAGCAGCTGAGCTGATGATCAAACCTTCAAAGATTTGGTCTCGAGATGAAAAAGAACTTCAGCTCTCCACATGCTTCCCACCCGGTTTGGGATCTGCTGTTAATGCTGCTTTTCAGCTCTAGTAAAGAGGAAGGGTTCGGGCTCAGTGTCTTATGAACCATGGCTCCACGTAATCCCTTGTCTTTCTCTCAACGCCAGCAGTGCCAAACCCTTCAGAAGGATGGAAGGAGTTAGCTTTTATAGAGGTGTGCCACAGAGTTTGCTAATATACCTTACTTTGCTGTTTTTTATCTCAACTAGGGTCCATGTTTTCACAAGCAATGAAGAAATGGGTTCAAGGAAACACAGATGAGGTGTGTCTTCTTTTATGTTGTCCTTGTGACTGACTTTACAGTGCAGATTAGGGAAATGAAGTATTGAAGTTCTTATTCCTGGCCGTTTCTCTGAGTATCTTTCTGATGCACCAATAAACTGTCAGACTCTGTGTGCTAAATATAATTTGATTGCGTGCATGTATGAAACTGGTTTCATTTTTGCCAGTGCTTGCTGGTTTAACGTAGTGGTTAACTGTGCTTGCAGTCAAGGTTTCATTATGGTGTTATAAGATCTATCCACAACTAGGAGCGGAGGTGCTGTTGTTCTTTGTTTTTTACTGTGAAGTGACCGCTGTATATGGATTACAGGCTGCATTTTTCCCCCTCGGAGGGGCTTGCACAAGTCCCCAACAGATATGTCTAAAAACTTCACTAACTCCCTTGGAAATTGCATCCGGCCATAAATATTCACGATAATTGAAGTTAATGCTGTACTTGGAAACCAGGTGCCTTTCCATCAAGGGAGGATACGTTTGCTACAAGTCACTGAGTTGTGAAGGTTAACCGCGGCTCCAAGGTGGAGCGTGTGAATTATGCCGAGAGGACTGTATTTTTATTTTAAGAACTTGAAGCTATCTGTATTTTGGGATGTTTTTTCTATGGCAGGCTCAAGAAGAGATGGCTTGGAGGATAGCAAAGATGATAGTCAATGACGTTATGCAGCAGGCGCAGTGTGAACAGCCTTCGGAGAAGGTTACGAAGGTAAGGGGGTGGAAAGGCTGCCTGTCTTCATCTGACTTCAGCCAGACCGTGGGAGGAGCAGAGCTCTTGCTTGCCTTCCTTCAGTGCATCTGAAACCCACGTTGGTAAATGTTCAAAGTAGCATAGCGTGATCTGAAGAAACAAAGGTTGGAAGTGTTTCAGCCTACGTATGATGTAGGAATTTCTTAAGACACCAGTAGTGGTTCTCCTGTGCAAGTGTTAAAATTGTCTTCATTTTGAGTCTTTGCAAACTGCCTTATTAGTTAAAAGGGAGATTTATGTTGCAGGAGCAATACTATAATTCCTGATTTGAGTTCACACTTGCTGTTTCATGTTAATGAATACTGGTATATTTGCCTAAAGTGTCAGTGAAACTCAGCAGCTGGAAGGTTGTCTTGTTGGGCGCACTAATTTACGCGGTGCTGTGTCTACACTTTAAAAAAAGACACAGTAGCCCCGTCCCTGGGGTAGTGGTTTCGTGTTGTATATTGTTGTTTAGCCACTTTGTTGTTGTACGAGTCCACGTGTTCTCTGTTTTAAAAAACAAAACAAAACCACCCAGTTCTGATGCAACAGTTCAATTTTGTGAAATAATGATGGTAGCAGTTTACCAAGTTAATAATCTGGTGCTTCTGGCTTTCAGGCATCTGACTATTTTAAAATTAACTTGCACTTTTTTTAATTATTGAAGGTAAACATGTGCCAAAGCCCAGTTATTGGACCTGAATGGATGGATCCATGGTATCACTATGTGACTGGTTTTTTTTTAGTAGAACAGTTATATTTAAATGACTTGTGTAATGATTTCACTTAATAGCTTGGCTGCAAATGATATAATTCCAGTCTGGCTAGATGAAAAGGTTTCTCAGCACAGTGTTTAGAAATATCAAGTGGCTGCAGATGCTCCAGATTCAATTAAGCAAGTATGGTTACAGTAATCAGAAGGTTGAGTGTGTTGTGGGATTAGGGTTTTTTTTTCCCCCTCTCCCAAATGCATAAGCATACCTGGCTTCAACACAAAATGTCTTTCTGTTGAGCGATTGCCTTGTATGTTTTAGGGTAAAATGAACTCTGACCCTGTTCTTCCTTTTCCAGCTATGATTTTAGAAACGCCAGAACAGGAAATCTGGTTTTCCGCTTCAAGAATGAGTGAACTTTCCCTTTTGGTGGATTCTCTAACACAGCCGATAAAAACAAAGCACTGTTACTCCAACCGCCAAAATCTCCCTCGTTTATAAGGAAGAATTAAAAAGAAGCAATCCTGTACCTCCACTGTAGAGCGTGAAGAAACACTTTTTCCTGTTGTATGTGGCATTCACAATAATGATGGTTTTTAAAGAGATGAAGACGCAGTTTAGCAATGTGTCACTGAGAAACCGTGATCAACTTCACAAATACTTGACCCTGTCTCAAAAAGACTTTTAAGCAAAATATCTGGAATGGGACACAAGCCACAACAGAGGGGAAGGTTTTGCTGTAGTTTCTAGTTCTACTACTTGTAATTTTTAAACACGTAATTGGAAAGGCCGCGGGGCGTGTCCCCGACATTGGCCACTGGGGAAGTGAACCCGAAAGGGTGAATTCATTGGCAGTGAACGACCTAAAAAGTTCTAAGTTTTTTTTTTTTCCTTACTTGAAATAGATGCGTATTCAACTGTAAGATAAATGTATTTTACTTCATAACTACATTAACTTCAAAGGCAGCGTAGAATGATCAGGAGCGAAGCCTGGACAGTGTAGCTCCTCCTTGTCGAGCTCTTACACCTGCATACACAAACCCCTGCTTCCAGCACAGAGCAGACTCGACAGCCAGCCTTGCACTTGTGCCACCCTCTGCTCCCGAGGCACGGCTCCGAATGCAGCCCACGTTTTGAGGAGATTGTACCCTGTAGACTGCTCCGTTTTCTTTCCTCTGCATCCCACGAGCAAGGAAGACAGTAATTGCTGCCATTCTCCATAGCTTGTTGTCCTCCAACCAACATAGTACCTAATTCCAGATGTTTGGTTTACGAAGAAAAACAATTTTTAATGACCTCTGGCCTTCTCCCTGACATTGTCAACACTTGCAACTTGCAAAACCTTTAGTTTAAGTAAAAAAAGCCACTGTGTTACACAGCACCTCTATTATTTTTTTCCAGTGAATTGATTTTCCAGGGTATCAAAAATACTCAGTGTCTCACAGTTATGTTATCGCTGCATTTTAATATACAACACTTCTATTTTGGGTTTTTTGTTTTATGATTGCTTTTTTCCTCAAACTTCTGCAAAAAAATCACTTTGCGAAGAACTCAAATCATCTCCAATGTTCAGAATATCTCGATTGACTAGCAAGTATTATTCTGTTGCAATATTCGATTGTAGAGAGACACACTGTATTGTCTATAAAAAAGCAAAAAAGGCTGTGTATAGGTTTTTGGTACTATGTACCACCTCTTATTTCTCTCATGCCCAAGTATTCATGTACTTAAAACATACTATATTTAATTGTGTTTTGATTTAAAATATATAAATATTAAAATTTGTGTCAATTTTCTGTTTTGATGGGATTTGATTTTACGTTTGTTTTTTTTTTTAATGTGAGTCTTGGGGGTTTATAAAAGAAACAAACCCCTGAACAGTTTGTCCTTGGTACTACATTTCTTAATATTTAATGGATGATGTTAATGGCAGTGTGGTGAAATAAGAATAACTTCTATCTAAATACTAAATAAGGTGTTTTAATCATGGGATGTGTCAGCAGTTGGGCTGGGAAACAGGTAGAAGGGGCAGGGCTTGGTCCTGTAGGACGGTATTGAACTACGCACGCACACCTGAATCCTCTTCTATGTGGGAAGGCTAAACCCTCACCTGTTCTGCATGCAACGCTTACTCATTTTCCCACCTTGGCGGGATCCAAACTAAGCAGCTGAGCGTGTTTAGAGATTAGAGGCCACAGGTTTGGGTACAAATATTGCTCAGGGCTGTGTTTCCTTCAGCTGCTGTGCTGTCGGGGCTGGAGGCTCAGCTTACCTTGAGTCGTCGGCTCAGTAGCAAACACCAGTAGTCCTGCGGCTCCTGGAGACCAGTAAGAATAACACCCATCAAAAAAAAGAAGGGAGAAATGACTGCCAGGGCTCCGCCTCATGTGCGGGGCCTCTCCCTGCACTTCAAGGGGAAGGCAGCGTGCCGGGGGCCGCTGCGGACCGGCCGAGCGCCTGCTCGGGGCAACTTGTCAAAGCTGCTTTGCTCGAGCGGTGGCCGATGGGTAAAGCAAGGCGTGGGTGTTGGTTTGCCAGTTTCTCCTCTTCAGTCCGTAAGTGGTGCTTCGATTTGATGGAGCGTTGGTCTCCAGGGTTAGTGCGGGATCTCCCTGCCTCCTGTCCAGCCCAGTGAGTAAATTGGTGGTGAATAAACCGTGTTTGATCGCAGCCCCGGCCTTCCCTCTGCAGGGAACGGCTGCGGTGTTGGCTTAGTTTTTTATTGGAATGGGATATTTGGGATAATTTTTCCAGGTTTTGCTGCTTTCTATTTTAGAAACGCAATAAAAGGCACCTTTGTGGTCACTACGGAAAATGCCCCGGAGCGGCCCCCGACCCCCCTCGCCCCCCGGCGCCG
>NW_008825158.1:53196-59348 GCF_000699105.1 Pygoscelis adeliae | reverse complement strand
GTCCGCTTCTGGGACCTCAGCACAGAGACACCGCAGTTCACAGCCAAAGGTGGGTGCGGGGGGGTCCCAGGAGGGCAGCACCTGACCCTCCCCCTCCCTCAGGGACCCCCTGCCTGCCTGGGGGGCCAAACAGGGCAGAGCCTGGGTGCTGCTGGAGCCGTATAAGCTGGGGCCATGGCTCAGGGAGGGAGTAGCTCTCTTTGACTAACGAAGTGGAGGAA
Source organism: Pygoscelis adeliae (assembly GCF_000699105.1). Classification (NCBI taxonomy): domain Eukaryota; kingdom Metazoa; phylum Chordata; class Aves; order Sphenisciformes; family Spheniscidae; genus Pygoscelis; species Pygoscelis adeliae. The sequence continues at coordinate 59,127 of NW_008825158.1, read as the reverse complement.
GAGGGTCTGGCCAGGAGGAACACGGAGGGTTCTCCCCACCTCCAGTCCTGCCTCGGAGTGGCTGCGTGCTGGGACACCGGGGACAGACAGTCACAGCTCTCCGCTCACGCCCGCTCGTGCTCTCTCTGCCAGGTCACCGGCACTGGGTGCTCAGCATCGCCTGGTCGCCCGATGGCAAGAAGCTGGCCTCGGGCTGCAAGAACAGCCAGGTACGCGTTGGCTCCCTTGGCACGGGGCCAGGTGCCCCCACAGCCGCGCCGGGGCGGGGGGTGGTCTGTGGGAGCGCGGAGACCCTCTGCAGCCCTGTTCTGAACTGAAGTGAAACCTGGTAAAGGGGCTGTGGGGGATTAGGGGCGAAGACTTGTTTTTTTCTGGGGCGTGAAGGGTGTATCCAGTTGTTCTGAGCAGGATTCCCGTTCCCCAGAGGAGCTTTGCAGGTGGATGCGTCACGGTAGTTGCGAGTAGTGTCTCTGAACTCCGCCGGGCAGTGCCCTGGCTTTGTTGGCTTTGTAGACCTCTCGCCTCGGAGCCCTGCTGTCTCGTGGCAGACGCTTTTCCCTCGGCGCAGGAAAGAGTCCAGGCTTTGGACATGGTCCTTGGCAGACGGCTCCATCACGAGGGAGGTGTCTGGAGCGAGAAAGGGTATCGCCTGGCTAGGGGCTGCTGTTTGCATGACCCAGACGTGCAGCGGCAGCCTGTTTCGCAGTGCTCCTGCTCAGCCACAGCCAAATTCTCTCTTACAGGAATGAGAAGGGGGCCCTGTCCCGGCTGTGGGGCAAAATGTGTGTGCTTAAGGTGCATGCAGAAATGCCTGGGGAAGCAGGAGCGCTCGTGGGCAATTAAAAGTGAGTCAGTAACTTGCAGAGGGGCAGTCACTTGCTCTGACCTTCGAACGGTCTGGGAGCAACAAGAGCGGCCACGGAGCTGCCGAGTGCTGCTGTCCTCTGCTCGGTTTCTGAGCAGCCACGCTGTCAGGCCACTGTGATACCAGCCTCAAGGAAACGGGCCGGGCCAGGGTGGCTCTGCCCTGGATTGGTGCTGTTCTGGCTTTAATCTAACCCAGGGAACCGCTTGTCCTCTGTTTCCCTGTTTCTTCCAGGTTCTTAAGTAGGAGATGACTAATGCCTTGGCTCTTTGAATGAACATTTATGTAGAGAGAGAAAAAACAAGAGAAAACCAGCATGTGTCCCACCTACAGAATCCGATAATAAGTAGCATTTAGCACGCTCTGGCTTTCATTACGCCCTGCAAACACTCACTAACTCTCTGGCACAGGGTGTCAAAGGCTCAGGCTGGCTTTTTGGGGACCTAGATCAGTTTTGAGTTGAGGCAGGTATTTTTTTATAGCAGCAGCGTTTTAGGCAGAGAGGAGGGCAATCAGGTCTCATGCTTTGAGATGTCAGCTGATTGCTGCAGGGATCTGGAAAGGCATCCAACCCTCCTGCCCCCTCCCTTTCTGCTCCCTGCTTCTGCCAATGTAAATGCAACCCCAAGGACACCTATCTAAATGGAGCCCAAACGTCCCTGGGATTCACATGATGTATGTGGCCTGACGCGACCCTCTTGCTTCCTCTCTCGGACAGATATTTCTCTGGGACCCAGCCACTGGCAGTCAGATCGGCCGGGTGCTCACCGGCCACTCCAAATGGATCACGTGTCTGTGCTGGGAACCGCTCCACATGTAAGTGAAGGGCCAGCCCAGCCCTTCCCCTTTACTCGTACGGAAAAGAGCAGCCTGACCTGAAGGGCTGGGAAAGGCTCCTGTTTGCCTTTCTCCCGTTATGGTGCACAGAGGGGGTGCATGCAGGAGAACGGCCCCCAGGGTGGGCCAAGAAAAATGCGTCTAGCTCAGAGCCAGGAGTCCCAGCTGCTGCTCACGGTCCCCATAAGGGTGCTGGGGAAGTCACTGCCAGGCTGTGACTCTGTTTTCCCCTGTATAAAAGAGATAGTCGCCTATGAAAAACACTTAATGTTTTCACGGTGCTGGACAAACATTTGATGTGCTCCTCCCCAGCGTGCTGAGCTGGGAGCAGGAAAGCCTGCCCGCGTGGTGCCTGAGCTCAGGCTGTGCAGAGCACTCCCTTTCTGCTCTCCTGCATCCGGGTTGCCTCTGTCATCTGGTTTATTTATCATGAGGGCCGATTAACTGTGCAATTCCCTTATCTCTTCTATCGGCTAAAGCTCTGTCTGGGAAAGATGGGTGGAGAGGGACAGTTGTAGCCAATAATCCAAGACATGATATAAATAAATAAAAAGAAAGAAACAGGGCCCCTTCAGAGCAGAGCCCTGCAAATTGAATTTGCTGGTAGGAAACTCCAGCTATTTGCAAACAACTAACTGGATTAGCAAAAACTGATTATAAAGGAGGATGAGGAAATGGAGAAGAGGGAGATGACCCTGCCAGGGCTCTGCTGCTCTGTCTCCAGCCAGGTGCGCTCCCCGCTCAGTTCCTGCGCAACAGGAGGGGCCGTGCTCTTCCACACTTCTGCTGGTGCCAGGGACCACTTTCTTTGACATTAAAACCGTGTTCAGCGATGATAAAGCTGTTGTGCAAAGGACAGAGGGCTGTGGCTCCCCTGTCCTTGCTGGGTTGTGGCCAGCTGCTTCCAGATGTGTTAAATTTGCCCCTCTGAGCCACGTGGATGGACGTTGCTGCTTTCAGTCCTGCCAGCGCAGCGGCACTTTGTGTCTGCAGGCCGGCACGTTTCCTGCCGGAGGCAAAGCATGGCATAGGCAGGGGAGCATTCAATGCGTTCCCATTGCTGCCGGTCTGCGCTGCCTGCGTAAGGCAGACTGATGCCCCTGCCCAGGGCTCTCCCCAGCCAGTGCCCGGGGAAGGTGCCAGTTTGTGGTCCCCTCGTTAGCCAGCGGGTTAAAGCTGCCTCCTGTGAAAACAAGGACATTGCCAAGGCCTCAGGTGCCAGGTTTACCCTGGATTGATGCCTCCAGCGTGCAGCCCAGGCGTTGGTTTGGAGGGAAGCATCTGTCTACCTCTCCCCTGCCTTGTGGGATCTTGTTCTCTGTAGGTCAGCACTCTGCCCCTGCCTGGCCTCTCTCTGATCTTAAGTCAAAAGAGAAAGTTGTGTTTTATTGACTTCTGGACCCTTGAATCCTCTGGGGCTGGTAGGGGGAGGGCTTGGTGGAGGAGCTGTGCGCGCTGTGCAAATGGATTTGATCTTCTTTTTGCTCAGAAACCCGGAGTGCCGCTACCTGGCAAGTGCCTCCAAGGATGGCAGCATCCGCATCTGGGACACACTGATGGGCAGGTGTGACAAAATCCTCACGAGCCACACGCAGTCAGTGACGTGTGTGAAGTGGGGGGGCGATGGCTTGCTCTACTCCTCCTCCCAGGACAGGACCATCAAAGTCTGGAGGAGCCAGGATGTAAGTGAGGCAGGCAGCCCTGGGGCTGCTGGCGAAGAGGGCTGGACACGCTGTGTTGTAGCTTTGTCTGTTCTTCCTGGCATAGCTTGTGCCCTGGAAAATGGAGGTGCAGAGTGGGTGCTGTATCCTCTTGACCTGTCGGAGCCTGTTGCTTGACGCCATTTGAAAGGGGTAGCCGTTGTGCAATGTTTTCATCCCTAAAAGCATAAAATGGGGCTGAAAGCTGGAAACATCCCTGGAGCAACCTGTGCTGGTGGGTTCCTTGGAAGGCCCTGTGGGGAAACTAGTTCCTGGAGCTCAACAGTGTCGTTTCTTCCCTGCTAAGCGTGGCTACAGTCCTGCCTGCAGCCCTGCCTGCAGCTTGGGCAAGAGGGTTTGGAAAGTTCAGGGTTGGTCCTCGCAGCCCAATGGGACTGGTGGGTCCTGCGCAGTCTGGCTCTGTCCTGCCCATCCCTCTCTAAGCAGGTGGTTTTGTTTCCAGGGGGTCCTCTGCCGCACCTTGCAGGGCCACGCTCACTGGGTGAACACCATGGCCCTTAGCACTGACTACGTTCTCCGCACCGGTGCCTTTGAACCTGCTGAAGCCACCATCAACCCACAGGATGTAAGCGGCTCCTGTAAGTGCAGCACCCGTGTTGTGGGCTGGGGGAGGCGGTGGGGAGGATAGCGAGGAGACCTGATGTCTCCTCTTAACGCTGCCACGAGCCAAAGCAATCTTGAGAGCTGGGAGCAGGTCCTGTGCCCGTGTCGGTCATGCTGGCAGCCATGATCTTCCTTGCCCATGCACAGGGTCGAGCGGTCTGAGGGATGGGAAGGTCACTCTGTTTTCAAGGGCTTTTGCTCCCAATATCGCCCTTGGCAAAGAGAAAGTGGGTGAGCAGTCACAAATGTGTCTGCTTGGCCCGCGGAGCCAGGATTGGAATTGGCATCACAGGGTTATAAAGCTTCCTTTCACCTAAGGATTGCAAATCTCTCTTTCTTCCCCTCTCCCTTTCCCTCTTTCAGTGGCAGAACTGAAGGACAAGGCACAGCAGAGGTATGACCAAGTCAGGGTAAGTCCCTTTTCTCCCCACTGTCAATTCTAACACTATTACTGGTGGAAGCAGTAAATGCACATAGTTGGCTGTTGACCCCAACGCTGGTGTGCTTCTGAGCTCTCCACACCTGGCTTGTACAAGACTTGGGCTCTTTCATCCCTTTCTCAGGGCCAGGAACCAGAAAGGCTCGTCTCGGGGTCAGATGATTTCACACTGTTTCTTTGGAGACCGGCAGAAGACAAGAAGCCGCTGGAGAGAATGACAGGCCACCAGGCATTGATTAACCAAGTCCTCTTCTCGCCAGACACCCGGATAATAGCTAGTGCTTCCTTTGACAAGTCCATAAAGCTCTGGGACGGTAGGACAGGAAAGTGAGTTGGTTTGTTCTGTTACAGAGGTGGTGTTTGTATGGGGTCTGTGTGGAATGCACAGGTTATGCAGAGATGGGCCCCAGTGTCATTGCCAGCAGCTTCCTGGTGTGTTCAGCATCTCTGTAGCCTGAACTCATGCAAAGTAATTCTGCTGCTTCTGTCTCTCTCTGCCCTTGGGAAGTCCCTTGTCTGGCTCTTCTTGTATTACGGGGTCTGTGCTTGGCTGGGTGTGTGCAACCCCGCTGTCACCCAGCCACAGCACTGCCTGGCACCCGTGTGGTACATGCTGCCTGCTGCAGGGTCGGTTCTCCAGAGCAGGTGCAGCTGCAGTGGGATGGGATGTTCCACTCCTGAAGACACGTGCGTTGCACACTGTAGACTGACCCAGATTAAACAGTTCCTGTGCCAGAGAACAGCTTGTTCTGGACGATGCAGATTCTTGTAGTTACAAGTGCTGGTGGTGGTGGTTGGATGCTCCTCTAGTCCAGCTTTTAACCTTCAGCTAGAGTATTGGTGAGCTCTCGGGGGCAGCAGTCCTTCCCTGTAAATCAGCCTTTATACTGATGAGCTTGGGTTTCATGTCAGTAATTTTAACGGTCCTTCTAAATCCCAGCTGCTCAGCCAGAGAGAGGAAGGACATATCTGTACAGTAAGGCTTGTAGTGTTGCCTGCTGGATAAGGGTTTCCTGGCACAGGAGTTGAGGTGAAGAGCCATCCCCTAGAAGGCTCTGAGCCCATCTGGGAGGGTTTTTAGACAGACTGAACCACCTGTGGACTTTGTTTAGCAATTGACTGCCTTGTCTGTGCTGGCTTGGGATGTGCTGGGCAACCCGTGACTGTGCTTGCTTGCTGACAAGTAGAGAAGGAATGTGAAGGCTGGGCCAGGGCAGGTTTGGAACAACCCAGCTGCCTGCTCCTCTAATAGCTTCTTCGTGCCTCCTCCGCACCAGGTACCTGACATCACTGAGAGGGCACGTCTCGGCTGTGTATCAGATCGCCTGGTCAGCCGACAGCCGCTTGCTGGTGAGCGGGAGCAGTGACAGCACGCTGAAGGTCTGGGATGCCAAGATGAAGAAACTGGCCATTGATCTTCCTGGCCATGCGGACGAGGTGAGGTGTCTGGTCTAGCCGAGGTGTTT
>NW_008825158.1:51233-53125 GCF_000699105.1 Pygoscelis adeliae | reverse complement strand
CCCTACTACTAGGTGTATGCAACGGATTGGAGCCCAGACGGACAGAGGGTAGCGAGTGGAGGGAAGGACAAGTGTTTGAGGATGTAAGTAACCTGTTGTCTGTCCATAGAGGTTGTCACAGCCACTCCATGTGTCCTTCAGAGCTGCAGCCTCCTTGCAGAGACCTACACGGTTAGGGCGTGATCTCTCCTTGCAGAGAGCGCAGCGCTGGGCCAAATTCCAGCCCGGAGACCTGACCTCCCTCAGAGCAGGAACTGGTGCTGTCCCCTGGGAGATGACTAGAAAGCAGAGTCCCTCCAACTGAGCAGTTAATGGTGAAATTTGACTCAGATGTTTTGGCTCCTGGAGAAGGGGAGGAACAGTTGCACCAGCGGGTCAGACCCTTCCTTTCTCACCTTCCTCTGACTCCCAGTTATGCAGACAGACAAATTCCTGTGAGCTGGTTGCCATTTGACCACAGCTTATGAAGGAACCCAGTCCCAAGGTCCCCACTGTCCTGCTCTCGTGTGGTACCTGCTGGCCCATGTGGCAGCGCCAGTGCTGGACCACAGGGACGCAGCAGCTCTTTCTGTTTGCAGATGGCGTCGGTAGGAGCAGCGACACGAAGCCACCAGTTCTGTCCTAAGCTGGCCTGCCCTCGGTGCAATCTGCCTGGGAGATCTGCGAGGTGATGGACGACGGAGGCTGACCTGAGCACAACTCCTTGTTCCTGTTGGCTGCTTTCCCTCATGGACTCTTTCCTTATATTTATTTAAGGAAATTTAAATTCCAGTTCTCTTTGAGAGCTGTGCTTTGTGGGATGATTTCCTCTGAACATTACAGAAGGGATATCTCATCTGCCTCCATCTCAACTTGCTCTTTATTGAAATTTCAGCCTTATAGTAGCCTGCCCCCTTGAAGGGACCAAGCGAAGGGTGGGGACAGCTCATGCCCATTCTTGCTGTGTGAAGAATCCCACAGAGAAGAGGCTTTTAGTGGGAACAGAAAGGGTTGTCCTTGTGTGACCTTCAGAGAGGGAGAGAGGAAGGGGAAAATCCGGCACATCATTACATTGCAGAATTGTGCTCGGCTGCATGCCTGGGACAAAGATCTGCTGAGAATAAGGTCTTGGGGCTTCTCGTTACTCCAGTAAGGTTTTGCCTTTCCACTCAGCGCATTTCCCTGTGGGCTGTGCCGAGCATTATCTGTTAGTAATCCTCCACATCCACAGTAGCTAACCCCTTTGCTCATCCGTTCAGGGTGCAACAGGCACAGACAGACTTCAAACGACTGCTAGAGCTCTGCTGAGTTTTCAGGTCTCGATGGCTCTTGGAAATGGGGAAATGAGGCACTTGTGCCTCTGAACAGGGGAGAGACCGCCCGTTTCCCATTCACTGCCCACTCAGGGGGGAAGGAAGGAAGGGGGGGAGGAAGGGGAAGAATGGAGCAGGCATTTTGGGTGGTGTTTGTCCCTTGCCCTAGATATATGTTGACAGCAGGGCTGGGACTGTCGCAGTAAATGGCAAAACTTCCATTGCACAGAGTTGGCTCCTGGAATTTCTCAAGTGCATTTACTTGCCCAGCGGGTGAGAGGGATTCACACTGTCGGTTATATATATTTGTAAGCTTGCTTATGAGCCTTTTTATAAGTCAATTCAGGCTTCCAACAATCGTGAGGCAAATAGACCTGGATTTAGTGTTTCTTTCCAGGATGGTTACAAAACAGTGAGAATCAAGATGTGATTAATAAGGAATAGAGATTATATTGTCAGATTTAGTTGCAGCAAGCTAGCGTGAAGGCCAAAACGTTCTCCATAGCCGTCACACTGCGGTTGCTACTCAGTGATTACTACAACTCGGAACAAGAGTTTGGGTCTCACATGCTTCCCAGCTGCAGAAGATGCATTTTAGCT
>NW_008825158.1:45975-51200 GCF_000699105.1 Pygoscelis adeliae | reverse complement strand
AGAATTAAGAGGGATGGTGCAGTAATGGCCATTTGCTTGTCTGCAAATGTTCGGGTGAGCAAAAGACTGGAACAAAGGGTTAAATCTTTAATATGACTGAGAACAAATTGCGGCTGCTGTTGTTGTTAGTATCTCTGCCAGCCAAGTCAGCAGGCTCTATCTTCATGGGATCTTTTGGGAAGAACTCAATATCCTGTACCTGCTCTTTCATTAACGTGCTTCTTCCAGCTGGTTCTTGCTGATGGTGAAGGCCATGTTGCATCCATCTGCATAAACAAACCTTTCGTAATTCACTAAGGTAAATGTTGTGGGGCAGGGTGATTTAAAACTGTAGCTGATAATTCTGCTTCTCCAGACTGCCATGCCCTTGGGAAGGAGAGGAGCACATGTGCAGCTGACGGATCTCTGGTAACAGCCAAGAAGCCTGCCTGCTTTGCAAGTTTTTTGGGCTGCCTGTGCTAAAGGAGACAATCCACCCTCGGGAGTGGTCTGTGTCTCTGGGTTTGACTTGCTGAGAGCAGCAGCTTCTGCACCTCCTGGTAGTACATGGCTCTTTCCGAGGGAAGAAGCATCGCGCTCTGCTTCCTTTTCCAAAGTGCTGCATGGGGTCTCTGCGCCCCGTTAATCCATGGTGTGTTTTGTGTTAGAAGTGGGGATGTATCAGAGCCAGGGGAAGTGATCCTGCCTGCGGGGACTGGCTTGGCTGTGCGTGTGTATACATGTGCCTAAAGACCACTTCCTTGTCCACTGATTTCCAAAGCAAAGCAATTGCCGTGCCTTCTGGCCATGCTCCTAACCTGGGCTCCTGCCACCCCTTCAGACTCTGCTTCTGTGACATTAAGCACCGAACAGAGCCTGATTAAAACTCACCTTCCTAATGCTGGAGCAGAAAGCTTTTCCAAAGCAAAGTGAGACTCCTTGAAGAAAGGGCCTTGCAACTAAGTTTACACCAAAAGAAGGTATCTCAGCCTTAATCTTTCTATGACTTGATAGCGGGTAGATTTTGAACCACACTATGTGATGGGTTTGCACGGATACCAAATCATATTTTCCTATCTAAGCAGCTGCTACTATTTTTATCATTCATACAGTACCAGCCTTCATGCATACTAAGTGCTGGCCCTGTTCCAGCTGTATTCCTAAGCAATCTTGTAACACTCCTCCCAGTTTTATTTGAATGCGGCATTTCCCGGGCCTTGCTCTGCAGTCTCCTGCCTGCTCTCATGCGCTGGAGAAGAGCTGCTGCCCTTCGCTTCGGGGCTGGCTCTTTTTTGGCAGGAGGCGAAGCGAGCGCGCAGCCTCCCTCGCTCTCCTGGTGATGTGAGCTTTAATTAGCTAATTTTTAGAATTACAGTTGCAGATTTGGGTCGATGGTGTTATTGATGGGGAAGACATTACTTTTTGTTAAAGGACAAATCTAGAAGGTAGGCTGGAGCTTGCTGATTGCTTTTCTGGGAACCGCGTCACTAACCTTACAAGAAACCTACTGAAACACGTGAACTTTTCCAATGCTGTGGGATGGGAATCTCAGTATCTGCTGCTGTCTCAATCCAGTTTCACCCGAGTTACTCATTAAGCGTACCACACAGGTATGCCTACCACAAGGGCATTATTTTTCACTGGTAATATAAGAATAATTTTAAGCGTATCTGGAAACTGCCCCACAGAGCCCTCTGACACGTTCTCCTTTAAAAGCTGTGATAGCTCTGATGATGCCACCGTTAATTTTGTTACAAATCCCCAATGGGAGGACAGTGACGATAAGGACTGGGAGGCATGCAGTCCTCCGAGAAAGGTTTACCTGCCTCATAAATTCCTGGGTATGCTGGAGGGAGGGAAGGAAGGAGAGAAGAAAACGGTGAGAGCACCTAGGGTGAAGTGCACTGTCTGGGATAGTGCTGGGATGAGCCAGACGGTGCCGGACTCCTGCCTTTGGGGGTTGATGTAGATAAGTGAGGCCTTAGCCCTGAGAACAGTTTTCATAAGGATGCTATGTGTTCTGCTTATCCACGCAGGAGGGGTGGGCAAGCGGCGTACATGTTGTGCTCCCTGGGTCCTTGGAGCCACGCGTTCATGTTCTGCTCGACTCAGCTGATCTCTTGATTATTTTCCCAGATCAGTAATTTAACTTCCATGTGCATATATATAGCCTGGGGAGAGATACAAGAAAAATCTTTCAATGAACAGGAAGAAAATAATCTTCATTCATTGTTCTGCTTGGACATTAGGAAAAGCAGTCTTCTCTCTGCTTTTCTTTGGGCCAACCCAGGCACTGTTCAGGCGATGTTTCTACCTCAGAAAGGGCTGCATTTTGGTGGTAAGGCAGAAAAGGGCTTACTGTGAAGACCATTAGCACTTTTGAGGATGAAAGTTTTTACGGAAACTTGGAACAGTGATGTCTGTATTCTGGGGAGCTGCTGCCAGATGAAAGTGTGCTTCTCTTGTGTACTCAGACAAGCAACCTGAAAGGTGCTAATTCCTTCCCAGATCTGTTGCTCTTGTGATCATGAGTCCTGGCTCACATCTGAGGGACCAATTTGGCCGAACCAAGGTACCGCAGCTGGGAGAGAGCCACAAATCCATCTCCAGGGCTGTTATTCTGTGTTTTCTTCACTCTGACCCTGTAAATCAGTGGTCCATGCTGAGCTGCAGGTCGCTGGTGGTCTCTGTCAGTGGGCTGCAGCTCTTGCGCAGTACGATGTTAGAAATAAACAAACCGAGCACACTCTGTGCTTTTGAAGGATCGCTGTGGTTGGATATACATGGTGCTGGTGCCCGCTGCCCGGCCACGCTTTTTGAGCGCGCTGAGTATTTTATTGTCGTGCCGCGTGGCTTGTCAGAGCAGAGCAGTACATCCCTCTGAGTGCTGCGGGGCTGCCGCCGCCTGCCAGCAATAAATGGCGAATATCTGTGTGTATTCCTTGGGCGAGAGGAGCAGCACAAGCCCCGCGGGGTTATCGTGCATCACTCTTCCAACATCTCTAGTAATGAGGCTCCCTTTGGGAAAGGCGGACAAATACTGTTCGTTTCATCTCCGACCTCTTTCAGCAGCGAAAGCAAGTGAAGGTGCTGTTTGTAAATAGGTTTATTGCAATCTGCCGGTGCTGGAAATATTGACACCTAGAAACTCTCCCAGAGACTAAACAAGGACCCAGCTCAAATGAGTGACCTGCATACAAATTCTGCAGCCCTTCATCGAGCAGTTTTTCAGATCTCGGCCCTTCAGATCCTGTTCGAATCCCAGTGCCACGGCAGCGTGTTTAGTTATTCTGGTCAAACTTCCCCTCTGCTCCTGGCTGTTTTGTCCTTGCTGTGCTGAAACAAACCTGCTCGAGGGCTCCAGCCCCATTACGGGGACAAAAGGACATCAGATGTGCTGCTACTGAAGCAATATGTGTCTCGTTTTTGAAGTGTAATGCAGAATGGGTGGCTTAGAAATTCCTGAAGTGGCTTTCTCTGTTCAAAAGGCACCTTTCTGGATTTTTTTTTTTTTTTTTAGCCTCCCTAAAATGCAGCTTGTGACATTGACTCTGGGGTAAGGATACACACTGGTGCTGAGAGGATTAATACCGAATGTGAGAATTAGTGGATGGCAATAAACAGCCAATTCTCAGGGAAATTATTTTCTGAATCAGAATATTTAACACATTGAGACTTGTGGGCTTTTTCCTGGTTTTAAAGGGGCACTGTGAATGCATGCTAGAAAGTGTCTGTGTTACTACCAACACCCTAATTTATTATTAACTTGGAATATTTTTACATCTCATTTATTCCTTCCACGGGGGTGTTCCTAAGCTGCTGAAATTACTTGGTCAGCTTCGCTTTCTCTGTTTTGTTTGTTAGATTAGTGCCATGAACAGATTTTGGATGGGAGCTCAGAACTTCAGAAAATAAAGGGGGGATTCGGTCTTGAGGGGTTTTAAAACCCTTTGGTTCTCTTTGGCACAAAACAGATGTCTTAGGATTCCTCTGATGTCTCCATATAATCTCTAGAGCTTAAAATGTCCTTCATAAAGCTGTCAATATTCCTTTAAGAATCTCTTGCTGAATTTTTTTTTAATCTAAGTGCATTGTCTTTGGAGAAGACTAGAAGTGGAGGTTTTGACATGGCACACAGCTCCAGTATTGCTTGGTTTTGAGTGCCAGAAAGTGAAGGGAGATAAGTGAAGAAAAGGAAGAGGACCGAATGCGTAACTCCCTGCTCAGTCTCTATTCTGATCTAGCGGCGCTGAAAGCAGACCTGGTACCACGTGAGAGAAGGCGCAGCACAGCTATGTGGGGTCAGAGCTCTGCCCTGCGTGATCCTGGTGCGCACCTTGTGTTGACTGTAACTTCAGCGGAGGGTTAATCGCTGCTGCTGCGCTGTCAGAGTGCTGAGGGGCTCTGGGGCAGATGGGGATATTGGGGAGGCCTGAAGGAGCACGCACAGGTGAAGCTGGGATGTGGAGGTGGCGTGATGGAGAACGTGGACAGAGAGGAAGGGGAAGAGAGCAGTGAGGAATGGAAAGCAAAGGAAAGGAGCGTAATTATGTAGATCTGGAGGTGAAGGTCAAAGGCTCCATGTGACTGCTGTGTGGTGGCTGGTTGGTTTTTTAAAATGTTTGTATGTGTTGCTGTAAACAGCCCCAGGCTGATCTAAAAGTGCTGGGGGGCAGAGGCTGTAAATGACAGACGGTGTTCTCCTTATAAGGAAAGCGAACAACTTGAAGTGTCTTTGGCTTACAGCATTTCACACGCTTGTTCCTCCATTGCTTCTCCATTCATTGAAATTCCTTGTATTAGGTTTGAATTAGGGTCTTGCTTACTAATGGAGCAGGGGCAGCGCTGAGAGCGGTGCGACCCCGGAGGGGCTGGGTAAGCAGCGTCGCCGCCCTGGCAGCGAGGCAGGGCGGGATGACCGAATACCTGCCTTCCCGCCTCTGGCTGCTCTCCTGCCTCGCTCTGTGCTGAGGGCAGCTGGCTCGCAGGGCACCCCTGGCCCTCCCTCCTCTCCTGGTGGCCCCTCAGCTTTGTCCTCGCTGGCAGGTGGGCCCGAGGCGGCTGAGGAAACAGCTGAAGCGAAATACAGCAAGCGTTAAAAGTGATAGCCAGGCGTGGGGGGCTTAACTCGGGTTCGGCCTCTCTGCCCCGGCGCTGGGGCGAGGACAGAGGGTGCCCCTGAGGGGATGAGGGGGACCGACCTCAGGAGCCGCGGCAGGGGTGCGCGGGGCCGGAGGGGGCCCAGG
>NW_008825158.1:16438-44684 GCF_000699105.1 Pygoscelis adeliae | reverse complement strand
TTTTTTTCCCTCCCCTAAAAAACCAACAACCTATCTGCGTTCCCACCTCTCCTCTCTGCTGTTTGGTAGCTCCCTAACATAACGGCGAGTGGAGAGTTGCAGCTGTATGGGAGGCTGAGCCCTTTGTTTGTCAGGAGGGTCATGTTTATCTCGCTGGATAACGAGGGATCTAATGGAAAATTGTCTCCTTTGGGATTGGCTGAAGATTTCTTAAATTCAGAGGTGTCTGGTTTCCTGGTATGGCTTGCTAATCACCACGGATATTCATAGTTACGTTATGGTTTCTTGGTGCTGTGAGAGTTTATTCTGGTGTTGGTGCCTTAAATGCTCTGCTTTCCAGAAAACAGCTCTTCGGTTTTATCCTTTTGGAGCATTAGGGTAGTACTCACAACTTGGAGAGGCACAGTGCAGTGATTTTTACGTTTAAAAAAAAAGGGGGGGGAGAAAGGAAAACAAACTTTAAAGGCCAATGGAGATGCTCCCACCTTCCAAATAAATAGGCAATTTATTTTTAGATAATATATAAATAGACAATATATGTTTACTTAAAAACCCCAGATGTTTTCTTGTGCAATTTTCAGCTGTAGAGTGTAAGGCTGAAAATGGGAAGTCCTTTAAGGAGAGTAAAAGTAACTTGATCATTGAGAGAGGACTAAAAAGCAGATACATAGCACCACTACCAAGAAATAAATGGGATATGATTGCTTACTTTTTTTTTTAAAATGCTTTTGAATCCATGAAAATGCAGTGTAGTTGCAGCTGGATTTTAATAGCTGTCTGAACTATTGTGGAATGAAATAGTTCTTGATGGTGTCATGTGATGTAGTAATCACTGGTGGGTAGAGTAGGGGTGATCTCACAACGTTTTATCCAGTGCTTTACTAGCTAGTTGTTAGTAGATAAAGTTTAAAAAAAATATAAAACTGACAATACTTGTTTGTTTGTTTGTTTCCAGAAAACTGATTGGGAAGTAGCCATAAAGAGTATTAACAAAAAGAACTTGTCGAAGTCACAAATCCTACTTGGAAAAGAAATAAAAATCTTAAAGGTATGTTAATTTGCAGTGATTTTTAAAGCTGCTTTACTTGAAAAGGAAAAGAGACTTTTGACCTAGTTAATCCTGGGTCACGGGTAGTATCACAGTAATTGCTATTCTGCCTTTTGTTTCTTTGTTAGTTCCAGGAGAAATCCAGAACTAAAAAGATGAAGAAAAAAAAGAAAAAGATACTTCTTTAGTTCTGGAAATGGTCTCAGAACAGGTTATGGGCATGCTTTTGCAGTTAAAAGTGGAAAATTGTTGTAGAACCAGTCTCTGTGCTTTGTTGCACATATAGAAAACTTTGTCCTTCAGGATGGCTAATATGGCACCTTTCCCAAGCAGTGCATACAACAACAAAAGTCATAGGTGAGGGTAAAGATGCCTTGAAAGCTAAAATCAACATGCTGAATTTGATTCCTGAAGCAGTCTTCCTCCTTCTGAGTTGTGTTAATTGACTTAGGATGTGTAGTGTGGCTCTAACGAAGGAAATAAAACCGAGCATCATTTAGTTTTTCAGTGCTATTTTACAGAAATGCCTCCTTGGATGGTCTCTTAGCGTTGTCTGCTCTCTGAACTTCACTGCATCTCATTTTACATAGCTTTGCAGTAATAATTAGTGCTGCTTTCTTTCCATGTTCCCAAGCTTCTTGAGATACATCACTATTTTATATACTAATATATGCATATTATATTCTAGTATATTTATTATATACCAGAAATTGTAGTGTTGGTGTCCTGTATTAGTGTGCTGGAAGTACTTAGCAAAAACAGATGCTTTTTTGAGCAGTTAAAAATAATTGCATGAGTTGTTCTGTGAGTTTTATTTGGTGTTATTTGGTGTTTGATTTCCATTTTCTTGTAAAATGGTAAGGTTGACTTTAAAATAGTGTAGTTGGTTACTCTGCTAAGGAAGAAATTGTGTAAGACTATAAAATTAAATTTAGTCAGTTTTCAGTGCTCATTAAAGGATCTTGTGCTGTAGTACTTTCTGTAACAAGACATAAAAAATAAATTCTGGAACCAAATGTTTTTATGACCTCTGAAGATATCGCCTAATTTCCTATTCCTGTAAATATTGTCAAAATAGCTGGGATTTCCTCCAAATTCCATCAGATGGTCTAAAAAAGATACTACCTTTCTTTGTAAAATTTGGTTCTCTTTGATTATCACCTGGCATGTTAAATTTAAAATAATGACAACAACAGGCTGTTTCCATAATACAAATATTTTGTTTTATAGGAACTTCAGCATGAGAACATTGTAGCTCTCTATGATGTCCAGGTAATATATATTTTGATGCCTTTTTTTTCATTAAAATTTATTTATGAAAATATAATGCATATATATGTATACTGAGTAGAAAATTTTGAATGGCTGTATATTTTGTTGCTATAATCAGTTTGGCATTTAGAAAGAGAGATCCAGTTCCCTAGCAGCAGCAGGGGAGTTCTCTCATCTTCAACACACTATGCACTTATTTTGTATCAGCTCTTTTTAATAAGCAGGATGCCCAGTTGGGGTAGAAAGCGGTGAGGAATATGGTTTACTTCCAGGCAGCAGGGGCAAGTGGTAGCCCGAGAACCTCTGCAGAAGCTGTTTGTGTAGTCTGGTCCTGTCTCCAGAGAAAAAGCATCAGCTGGCTGGGCTGGGAGCTCTGTCGGTGGCAGTAACTATTTTCCTGAATTAGCCTTGTTTCCTTGGCCCTATAATTTAATTGGAAAGTGGGTGTTCGTGGATAACGGCTGAATACACCTGAAGGAAAATGTACTAGTAGGAGTTGATCTGAATGGATGAAGCAAGTGACATTAAGAAGTCAACATAACTTAAAATACTCTGTTGTAGAAAAGGAGCAGCGTCTTTGAGGTCTCTGAAACAAAGAAATGTATTGTATAGCCCCGTGTCACGGTGAGGAAGAACTGAAGGAAGCAGAAGACCATGATCACACATGTATATGTTGTTGTTGCCTGTGTTCAAAAGGATAGGATAAAGTATAAAAGCCAAGCAGACATTTGGGTCTTTTCAAGTAGGAGAAATAAGTATTAAATTGCTTCAACTTGTCTTCCTCTTTTTATTCCCGGGATTCTGCCTGACAAGGTGAAGGAGTTAGTTTTCTAGCCTATCTAGTCTAGTGTATTCTACTTAATAGGAAGTACATTTTTTGTATCCTAAGGCCTGCAAGTGTTGAGTCAAGCTAAATATGATGTGATGTAGGTTATGCAGCCATTTGTTCTGCTTGGATAAGAACTATACATTTATCTCCTGGGCTCAATTCTAATCTTAAATACAGGGTTACATTTATGAAAAAATTATTAAGAACCACCCGTAGGCATCGCATAGGTAAAACAATGCAAAGTAGACATTTTGACGTTCTTCAGCGTGTTCTGTCTTTACAGGTTTGCATCCTAAAAGGTTTTCAGCTTACATGTAGATGTGTATCTGTGTAGCTATAGAAATCTGTGTTCACAGGGTATACGCTAGGCAGGCTCAGGTTTTACTCTGTGTAGCGCTACAGGACATGTACTAATTTCTGTTGACTTTGGTACAAAGCGATGGCGTTCATGTAGTAACAGACTATGCATCAGAACTTCCCATTTGGATGTATAGACTCTGTTCCCTCCTGGGTCTTGACTTCAGAACTCTGCGTTTTGAATGATATTAGCTGCTCTGAGAGGGAAAGTATACTCTCTTGTGCTTCTTGAAGAGACCAGGCTTTCCTGAGTATTGCTAAGTGGAAATAATCTCTCAGCATCCTAAATTTAGTATATCCAGACATTTTAAAAGAAACTGGAATTGTTGACTGAGGGCGTCGGTGTGTGAGTAAGCAGCTGAATTTCAGATTTATCATTTACAGTTGTTTATATGTGAAGATTACTTACTAAGCTTTGCAGCTCAACCTGAGGGGTAGTTGACTAGATGTGTATTTTGATGATTTAACGTTGTGTATTTTCTAAGCCTTGGAGAGGCTGTTGCTTCTTTTGATTTATGCACAGAACATCCACAAGGGAAGAGAGGACAGAGCTGTACACTTGTCTATGGTTCCATTACCTAAAGGTTATTTAAAAATACAACTTTTATGCTTTTCTGTTCTGCCACAGAAAAGGGTGCCCTTAGAGTGACAGGACTTCTTGAATGATCAGTCGTGTATGCTCCATTTGAGAAGGGGGTGTTCCTGCTTGTCACTGACTATTGCATTTAAATAATACGAACAGTTAAAGCAAAGAGAAGGGAAAGCCTGTGTCTCATACCATGGATATATTTCAAATACATTCATGGCAAATATAAAGCTTGGCAGTATGATGCTACTTCTATAGAAGAAATTGCTTTGCAAAATATGGTCTAAAGAATGTGACACTTGCACAAATAAGCTTTTCCCTTTCTGCACAGGGCTATGTTTGTGAAATATTATACATCATTAACTTGTATGATTACATTAATTTATAACCCAGCAAGAACGAACACTATGCAAGGCATTCACATGTCTAGTAGGCTGTTACACCTACCAATTTTCTTTAGCATTTCATGTTCTAGCATGTACTGCCCTTGTTTGCCATAGTATCATGAACATAGCGATATAGTACAGCAGATAAGACTTTAGGATTTCAAGCAATTTTTAAGTTACAGAAGCTATTTTTTTTTCCCTCAGTGCTGGAGCCAGTGGAGTCTGTGTCACAGTAGGAAGTTCTCAGTGTGACTGGGAGTTTGTTTTATTTTTATAGTTCTGTTGGTCTGAAGTTTTTCTTAACCTTAGACAGTTTGAAATAAGAAAATGCTCATGTTTCAGATGGACTGTCTGGCAGACCGTTTAGCTGAATAATCCAAGAACTGATTCTTGTACCGAGTTTTCAGATAGAAAAGATGGTGTGCAATGTCAATGGCAAAACTAAGTGAAAAAAAGTGTAAATTAATTGCAATGAAGAATAAATGTTTTTACATCTCATAATATTAAATGAAATTATTTGTACTTAATGGCCGTACTTTGAGATTAAAGCTATATCCCTGCATAGCAATTTGGAATATATCTTTTAAGTTTGAGAATGAAAGGGTAGTTGTTATTTGACGTACTGCAAAAGGCTTCATTTGGAATTGTTTTCACAGGAGGTAGATTCTTTCTCTTTCATCTCTGTTCATTTATGGTTGTGTTCTGTTGCATGATCTGTGACCGGTCACACAAGTCAGTGTAATAAAGGTACATACACCATTAAGGTTTTAATTAGATCCAGAGAGAACTTATGAGCCATTCTGCTGATAGTATATGAACATTTTAAAACCTTCTACAGTTGCTTCAGCTCCTGTGAACACCATTTTGATATGTTACTTAGTATGTATAGGGTCCACTGAGTTAAATTACTAGAAATGCCCATTCATCTGGAGACACACCCGAATGAATTGGTGTGCCGTTAATGTTGTATGTGCGTTGGTCGGCATAAAAATCTTTTGTTCTGGTGCCAGCACGATAATTGCACTTGACTTCCCTAAGGTGGTTACATGCAACACTGGCAGGTTTGATCGGCAGTTAAGCATTTTATGCAAGCAGAGCATACCGTTGTTGTTTGTGCCATCTCAGAAGGCCGGGGATCGGCACACAGCGGGGCGTGGAGACCGGTGGTTCTAAGACTGAAGGTGTTTGTGGAGATACTTAAATATGAACTCTCTGTCTGTGGGAGGCGAATGTTTTGCAGTAGTAGGGCCCTGAAAAATAAGCATATGCAGCTCATATCTAAATATGAAATTAATTTTTCATTAAGTGCAATGCTTAAAAAAACCCTGAGAATATAATAGATGTATATCAAAACATAACCTGCTGAGACATTTTTTACTTACCTTCTTGGGCAAGAGTTTGGTATTCTTTCTTTCAAGAATAAAAAAACTCTTGAATCTCTAAAATGGTATAAGAATGCAGCTCTTTTCCCATGGTGTTGCTGTGGGATGTCATTTATTCTGCAAAAGAAGATCAGACAGTCTTGGATCATGTTAATTGGGGAAATGGAGCCCACTGTTTCTCAAAAGCAAAAGGAGTCTAAAATAACCTCTAACTCACCAGCATACAGTACGTTGAGATCCTTGGATAAAGTATTACGCTGAAGTATGAAGGTATCAGTAAGTTATTTGGAATGTGCTATATTTAGGACATGAATTTACAGTTTTGTGCAGTTCATGATCCCAAGTGTGTGCTGAGTAGAACTAATCTCTTACACAGTGCCAGACAGTGCCTGTTTTAGCAAATAATTTAATTCAAAACCTCTTTAGAATGTCAGCCGTCAGAATGAAAGCCTGTAATGTATCTTGGAGATAGCATTTTAGAAGAATGAATTAATGTCTTCACTGTATGGAGTCTGAAGTTTGCTATTTGAACAGTAGTTTAGGGAGAACTAATTTCTAGTGTGTTATTGGAGAAACAGTATCTGAACAGAAATTGTTTCTTGTCTTAGCTTGTTGGTACATAGCTGACAAAATAACTGCAGCTGCTTCTGCTGTCCTTGAAAGCAGTGAAAGTTAGTGGGAACAAAGCCACTGGTCCTTCTGGTACCTACACCTCAGCCTTTACTTATACACAAGTGCCTGTGAGTTCTTACTAGGGATGCTTATGGAAGGAACCATGTTTAGCTATACCTGTTTTACCAGTGGGAATTAAAGACTGCTGTTTGGTTTACCCAAGGACTCCAGTTGGTCTGGTAGTATTGCATCTGTTTCTTGAGGCGGTTGCTTCAAGCGTTCCGGTGTGTGCTCTTGATCTTGGTGTCTCACAGCTTTGATTGCCTCCGTACTCTCATCGTAGCTGTTTCTGAACTGTCATCTTTTGAATGAGGATGTCTCAATATTTTTTCCCTCGGCTCCTTGATTAAGGCCTTTGTGTTTGTCAGTATCTATCCTCATTGTGCGTGGAAATAGTCATATGAAAACATGCCGTCCAGACAAGCTTTCAGATAAAATTCCAGCCCTGTAGAAATTGTGAAGGTTTTGAAATACTACCTGGCAGCTGATGCTAACTGGAAGGTTGGTTACGACAGTATTGGACTGCAAGGAATGACGCCAGTGTAGACATTGAAGGTTAGGGACAACCAGTTAGAATTTGTTTTGGCTCACGGAACCAAAGAGTTGGAGTTACTACATAGTCCTTAGCTTACCTGCTGTGCCTAGATGCTATAGTTTGTATTTCAAAACTGTTTCAGAAGATCTTCAAGTACGTGAGCGTGTTAAATGCTTGGTGTGCTGTGAACGGTTTTGCCTTTTCCTTTGTGTTGTGCAGCAGGCCAGCCTCTTTTACTACCTCCCATATATATTAGTTAAGTACAGCATTTCACATAACAGAAAATGAGTGATACAGCTATTGTGGTACATTTCTCCATGGCTGATTGCTCTTTTATGTGAATAATTGGCAGCATGCACGCTATTTGAATCCTACAGGCACATGTCAACTGACATTTAGGCTGAGACTTAACATTTAGTCAGAATTAACAAAATGTTCAGTCCTTTAGACATGGTAGGAGCTGAACATGTCAGAAGCTGCGGCCGTGGTGCAAAGCAAAACGAGTATCTGCAATACAGTAAGAAACAGCCTTAAAAAGATCTGGACGAGTCCTTTTTCACTAAATCATTAGAACTTTGGCCAAATGTATTTAATGCTTAGAAAAAATGAGGAGTGTATTCCTGGCCAAAAAATTAAAGCAAATATAGCACAAATTAACATATCAGAAAATTAATCAGATAATAGCAGTGCACAAGCTGTGAGGTTAACTTTCATGCTTTTCAGAGTCCAATCATAAACTGCAGCTAAACAGAATCTATAAACTTGGAGCAAAAATGTAGTAACTATTTCTTTGCCACAGCTTCTGCTTTGGCAGCTCACTAAGAGCTCCGTGCAGACTTTCAGCTTGTTCTAAAGGAGGACTTCCTAACCAGAAAGAAATCTAGGGTATGTTTCTGCCAATACACTAGAGTTCTAGCAACAGCTGTCAGAAGTAACCATGGATGTTTTGACTTCTTTTTCAATTAATGTCTTTTAAATGGAACTACTGCACTGAGCCTGTGATTTGGGTTGGAACTTCACATCCCCTGAGACAACTGTTGGAAGTCTGGGATTAAAAGACAGCAAGTTTTGGCAAATACGTTGCCTCTTAATCTCTTTCTAGTAGGTTTATCTGTTAGCTTTCAGAATTGTAAAATAGTTTCCTATTAACCTTTACTATCTTTTACTTCAACCTGTAAGTAAAACCTAGATTCAGAATAAGAAGGAGCAACAGTAGGTCTTTGTCAAGAAAACTTTAAGCAACAAAGCAAGGCATGCTGAGCAAAACTGTTCCGTAATTGTTGCAACACAACATACATTTGTTTTGCTTGATTATTTTTCTAGGTAGAGGTGTAGCAGAACAACTCCAGCTGCAGTGATTTTATGATCTGTACGTCAGTGTAAATTTCTGCAAGCTTTGTTATCTGTTTCAAGAAGCAGTTCAAAATAGCTTGCTAGGTCAGCTTTATTACTGAGTGTTAGATCTGAAACATGCTGGTTTACTAATCTCTTCCTTTTTGAGTAGCAAAAAGTCGCAAGTCAACAGAAATCACAAGTCTAGAGAATGATCATAGAGATGTCCTTACTTTTCAGCAAAATAATTTAGAAGGGAAAAATGCGTCTACAGAATTGACTTGTATTTTCTGAATGTATTCCCAAAATGGAGATCACATTCCCGGTCAGGCTGGCCAAGAACTGTAATGCAAAATGTAGGCAACTGTGAAGGGATGAACAACTTCAGCTGTTTTGAACTAAAGCTTGCATTGGTGGGATATTGAAAAGGGTTTGGTTATGAGTTAAAGTTGGGACGAGATGCAGCTGGGGAGCTTGGTACCAGTACTGTGCAAAATATTACTTCTGCAATACGAATTAGGCACGACTTTTGACCGGTCTGGGAAAAACTTTTTGTGAAACCTCTAATCTGCTCTGCTGATTTAATAAAAAAGGATTATCCAAGCTACAATAAGGAAACACACTCTACTTCTTACTTTGACTTTAACCCAGTGACTTTTCTGATTATTAGTAATCAAGAATATCAGTCAAAAAAAGATGAGTAGTGCTATTTGAGGGTAGTCTAGTGTAGTCTGTAGAAATGGCTTTCTTTAAACAGGTGAGGGCTAGTACAACAGGACAAATCATCAGCTCGGTGTTTCTGAAGGGAGCAGTTTCATTTGAAAGGACTTTGTTTCCAAGGGAATCCAGAAAACACATTCTTTTAGTTCTGTGATGAATAAATGTCTGTCATGAGCTGAGCATTACATACTGCCATAAGCTGCTGTTTTTGTTCAGAGCGTGTAGTGTAGCGGAGGCACTGACGCTGTGGAACATCTATTTCTGATTCATGGGATTGCTATGTTCGGGTGGAAATCCACTAGCCGAGCTTCTTTCTTGTCACTGGAGAATGGACGGTTTCCATGCTTCTTATCTGTGTTACTCTCTTACACACCACAGTTGTCCTTTTAAGTAAAGTGATCCTCAGTTCCAGAATTTTCACTTTGATAAATTGGGATCTCAGAGTTGCTGTTTGACATCCTTGGGGTTCCTGAAAGAAAGTGAGTTTGTGTCTTGGAAGATGTTGTTGCAAAGGAACAACGTAGAAAGAAACAACATTTATCATTATGTATTTTCAGTAATTTACAGAGCAAGTAATTACTTATCTTTTTTTGCTTTAATGTATGCACTTAGGTTCTGAGGCATTTATAGGATTGCAAATTATGGTTCATATTGGCCACAGCTGTTACAGAAATATTGAACAATTGGGACTTCCTGAAATGCGATCTGCTGCTGCTTTAATATTCTATATTGGTTGGAGTTTGCCTTTCATTCCCAACAGATTTGACTAATGTTCCTAGAAACTTGCTTTCTTTGAAGCTAATTTCCAAATGTAAACAAATCTGTAACATGCTTGATGTTCTGAGTTGGAAAGAACCTCAAATGCATTTCTGTAACACAGACAAGGGTGGCTGAACTAAATGCTTCCAGAAAGTGAAGCAGCCTAATACAGTCTTGAATTAACCTTAAAACATCCAGTTCATCTTGAACTGTACTGCCTACGGTTCTCTGTAGTGGATATCTGTATCTGTGATGGATTGGTAGAAATCGGCTTTAATGGGTTGTACCATCCACGTGCTCTGTGCTGTGTTTGATATTTAGGGTAGTTGGTTTCCCTAGCTTGGGCCCATGGGCCCATTTTTACTTTATTTTTCTTTTTAAAGCTTCCTAGCCTGACCTGTTAGCGAGCCCTTGAAAATGGCACTCTTGTGGTAGTTCTTGCCAGTATGGTCAAATTGAACATGTGCTGAGGTTTTAATACAAGCACTGAGAAAGGTGGCTGTGTTCACAGCTTTTGTTTTGCCATGCAATGTGCCTTTTGACTTTTTTTTGACACTAGTTAGCAGAATACAGTCAGACTGTCTACAGTTCCACTTCCAACTGGGACATATGCCTGGCCTTGTCTGGTATGCCATCTCACTCTTTTCCTTCAACTGTCTCAAAAACATATTTTCCCACAAACTGTCAACCTTTGTTTAAGTTTATTTTCAGAGTGAAAGGGAGGTAACATAACATGTAACTAGAAACATCATCCTGTTTATTGTATACTTGCCTTATGTTTCCTTCTAGTTCTCTTTGTGTTCTTTTCCGTTCAGTCTTAACTCAGTCAGCTCAGAGGGAAAAAATGCTTTTACTCTATAAAAGATCTCTGAGTGTCTTCAACTTTGTAGGCACAACAAAACTGTTTTATGCAGGAGACTTTGTGGAAAACAATGTTGATTATTGGCATAGACAGGTAGGCTCTTTCTTCCCTCACACAAAATAAATATTTGTAAAAACGATTAATGTCCTTGCTACAGTCAGGTTTAAGCACAGGCATTTTTACTGCGTTTTTGTGGAGTGTGTAGATAATTTACAGCAGAAGTTAGCTAATCTGTCTTTCAGTAACTCTTGCCCAGTTACAAGAGAGGGAATTCAGGTTGCAAATAGGTCAAAGGAGGTCAGCGCTTTGGAAAATCTCAGTAGGACTGCCATACCGAATCACACCTTCGCCGTAAGGTATTTAGGTGCATGGCAGGGACGTGCTTCTGCCAGTGACTCACTGAGGGAGATAGTTTACAGAAGTATGCATGATTCCTGAATTAATTATCCTACAAAATAGCGTTTGGGACTCAGATTATTCCAGACAGTTAGCCGCTCTGTGATTTCTGTCTGACCTTCGGCTTGTCAGATGGCAGAACCAAAGCTTGTTTTACCCAGAAGCGGGGAACATAGCTTCGGAATTCCTCCGTAGAAAACTGGTCGTCATAGCCAAATTGTCTAGCTTACAGGTTGTAATTCTGTCCAGTATATTTGCAACTACATATTACTGTCCCGTTAGTTACTGATTTGAGTGATGACTGATCGCGAAAGTTTAATTATTTGTAAGGGCTCTTAATATAGGCGTTGTGTTGATAGAGCAGTCCAAGGCAGTTGAAAGCTAAGGGAGCGACATAGAGTGGAAACTGATGTTACTTACTGTATGATGCTCTTTAAATGATAGCTTTAGTCTTCAGGATATTACCTGGTGATTTTTTTACATCTACTAATACTTTTGAAAACGTGAAATATTTAATGGTGGGGAGTGTACATACTTGCTACCCTCTAAAACAGTGACTTTAACATAAGGTGTCTCAGCTGATTGAAAAAATCTCATGTTACACTTGGTTAATGCAGGTACTGAAGGCTTTGTCTTGTCACATTCTTAAATGGGGTTTGTTCTCCTTCTCTTTTAGGAAATGCCCAATTCTGTCTTTTTGGTAATGGAGGTATGTGTTAACATATGTGTTTCTTTCTGGCTGATTTTAAAGATGACTTTTAGACAAAACTTCTTTGCACAGCTGCAAAATAACCATGACTTGTTAAAGCAAGCAATTCTGAAAACTACATTATTAATTTCCTATGCACTACTAAATCTATCAGCAGTATTTGTTCCATAAATTATTCAGTTTCATTTTATGATACTGTAAGTATTGATGAAGTGTTACACCTCAAGTTATTAATTACAAATAAATGACAAAACAATTTTAAGGCAAACAGCTGGAAAGGATCTTTTTGTGAAAAGATTACGAAGTAAAAATTATATAGCAAGTATTTCAGTGCTTGTGGTTTGAATAAAAACCTTTCTTTTTAACAGTACTGCAATGGTGGGGATTTGGCAGATTACTTACAAGGTAATTGATTACTGTATTTCCCTGTTAAGAAGCTATTGCATTACATGTTTATATTCTGTATTCCTGTAATCCATTGGTGTTTCTGTGAGGTTTTTTTTGCTTGTGGTTTAAATATTTTTCTGTTCGTGGAATGTCTGTAATTCCGCAGTGCATGTTCACCCTGGTGTGATTTTAGAGTACCCTCTTTATAAGAGTACTTGAACTCACCAAGAATCTGTTTAGTGTTGTATTCTGTCTCCAGTCAAGGTCAGCAGCAGAGTGCTGTTTGTTGTGTGTTTGTATGCCACCCTGGGAACTTGAAAACTAAATTTTGAAGCTGCAGGAAGACATAAGGTTTTGCATTTGTTTAAAAATATTACCCACTGTTTTTAAATGCCACTCATAATTGAAAATAAAACCCACAAAGTAGCAATGAAGGTGGATCAAATAATGCATAGACAGAAAATACTTTTTGCCACTGCTTTCAAAACAGTTTAATGTAACATTCCCTTATTAGTAAATGAGGGAGAAGATGTAGCTAACCATAAGTAGCATGCTGAAAAATGTCTGGTTTTCTGTTTCTAAAGTCGTATTTTGTGGGCTGCTCCCAGTGTTTTGGTTCCACCTGCTTTCTTTTCCAAGATGTGAACTTAAAAATACTGAATTACTTATATAATAATGCTTCTTACAAAGAGGCAGTTCTGGCTTAGGAGAGACTTTTACCCTTCAACATGGCTCTGCCCAAAGTAAAGATGGAAGTTACAGAATCATGACAAATGGATTCTTACTACAAACAAAATTTTGAGCAGAGATGTTAATCTTCATATTTTTCTTGATGA
The DNA here is from genome assembly GCF_000699105.1 of Pygoscelis adeliae. Classification (NCBI taxonomy): domain Eukaryota; kingdom Metazoa; phylum Chordata; class Aves; order Sphenisciformes; family Spheniscidae; genus Pygoscelis; species Pygoscelis adeliae. The sequence continues at coordinate 31,616 of NW_008825158.1, read as the reverse complement.
AAATATTCTTCTACTTGCCTTTGTATCTCAGTATGTTGAAGGAATCTTTTTGTGAACAGTATTGTTATGGTAACTGTGTATATTAAAAGCCTAATTCACTTCCCATTAAAATCCTTGGAAAGACTCATACAGTGTAATCCAGCCCCGGTGTTCAATACCTTTTCAGACTGCAAAATGAGATAATACTTTCTGAAGAGACTTTAAAAAGTACTTCTTATTTTTTCCTTCCAGAATAAATTTTATCATGGATGAAATTTTTGAGCAGAGTGGTTATCTGCATCCCCATAAAAATTTGTTTAAAGAACAGGTTTTACGGCTTCAGGTTGTAACATGATTGTAGATACATTTAATGTTCTAAACTGTGAAGTTATTTCATTTTCTTGGCTCCTTTGCCTTTTTAGCGAGTTTAGGATTTAATGGTGATTGAGAAGTTTTACAGTTATGATGCTACCAGGTTGAATAAACTAGTGTAAAAACAGGTAATTCAGAGTACTGTAGCTAGTGTAAAACTATGGAGATGTATATGTTGTTGAGAGTATATACATTTGTAGAAAAATACGGGAGATTGGATTGTTCTGAATGTAATTCACTTTGATTTGATTGTCTTCGTTGTTTTCACAGTTGATCACTCTGAAGTTTATTGCTTTTTGCCCAAAGATAATGGTATTTATTTTCTCATCTGCGAATGTGTATGTTATTTTCAGCTAAAGGAACTCTTAGTGAAGATACCATCCGAGTGTTCCTCCAGCAGATTGCAGCAGCTATGCGTATTCTGCACAGTAAAGGAATCATTCATAGGGATCTTAAACCACAGAATATTTTGTTGTCTTATGCCAGCCGTAGGAAGTCAAGTGTCAGTGGCATACGCATCAAAATAGGTAAATATGCTTTTCTCTGACCTAAAGATAAATCATCACTGTTGAATTGTTTCCCTACTCAGAAGTGTCTTTGTCTGTCTACAGCACAGAGGGTGTACTGGATATGGTGTGTATTAAATTGATGCAAATCAGACAGTAAGTCTAGAATGATGAGCTTTATGCTGTAATGCAGATTCTCAGTATAAAAAAGCTTGAGTCATTGCAGGAAAAAGAAACGTATTCAGCTGATGTTTCTAGTATTAAGCTATTTTAATTAGACATAAATCTGTAACTTTTGAAACTTCAAGTAGCCGTTAGCCCATTTCAAAACTGTGTGCATGTGAGACTCCAGTCGCAGTTCCAGCTGGGGTTTTTTTGTGGTAGACCCTCCTAAGGGTTATTTGAGAAGTTTAGAAATGTGGGTTATGGCCTATTTTTGGCAGAAAGAAGTTCAGCATTGAAACTAGGGAGAGATGTCAACTGTTCAGGATATTACCAAACTCCTCTTCAGAGGACACTGAATCAGGAGTTTTAATCTCTCATTGTTGTCTGTTAAGTGTCTATTTAAAAATACCTTGTTTTTAACAAGTTTCTTTTCTATGCTTTTGCTCAACGAAAATCTGAGATCTGTTCCAACTCACTCCATCCTCTGAACAGCACAGAGGAGACTAAACTTCTCTTGCTGTCCTTACTTGATAGTTTCAGATGCTTTTGCCTACATGGAAAATTCAGGCATCTGAAACTTGATTTCTTAAACTTCTACCTGATGTGATTTCACTGAAGCAGATTGTATATTCATCACTCTTAATGAACCATTTATATTTAGCCACTGATTTTTTTTCTGCTGACGCCAGACAGCATGCTCTGCAGCTGGGGAGAAGGCAGAGCAGCAGTTTGTGGAAATGATGCCACTGCTGTTTCTTGGCTTGCTGTTTGGAAGATAATACGTTATTCTTTCAGTGTAACATAGATTTTACTACTCCATGCAGTTGGCTATATGTTATACCTGTCTTTTTCTCTCTAACTGGTAATTATAGCAGATTTCAAGAAGAGATCATTTCTAGACTTTAAAAATTTGAAAATTATCTTTCTTTTTATTGACGCATGTGTTTCTTTACATAGCTGACTTTGGTTTTGCTCGTTATCTGCATAGCAACATGATGGCTGCAACTCTGTGTGGTTCCCCTATGTATATGGTAAGTGACAGTATATTTCAGATTATGTTGCTTATCTCAAACATTGTCCTACCAGAACAAAATAATTTACTGCTTGCAGATTGCCAAATGCCTAATGTTGCTTCAGAAGTATTGGGGGCAGCATGCAGATCACCGTTCCATAGTTTTACTAGCTCCTTTTTTTTTTTTTCCTTGTGATTTGGAGATCACGACTGTTAAAATCAGAGAGACACTGAACATTTCTTAGTGCTACAGGGAGGAAAAATCTTAGAGAATTAAAAGGCAATACATCTTAGCATTAATTTTCGGCAAAGTAGTTTCATTCCCACTTACGTACTTTTTTTTTTTTTCTCTGAAATAAAGCATTATCTCCTTCCCAGTTTCTAAGAAAATAAAAAGTGATCAAGTGCAGGCGAGAAGAGCTTTACACTAGTAGTTAAAAAAACTACTTGATGTTTTCATTCTAATTATTTAATGTATTCTCTCACATGTGGGGTTCGGGGGTTTTTTTGTTTTTTTAAAAAAACAATTTGGAGTTAGTTGCTGTTAATTTTTACTAAGTAGCGTGGTAGTCAATTGAGCACTGAATTGTCTGACTTTGGCACTACCACTACCATGCTGTATGGTCATGGGAAAATCATTTTGCTTTCCCTTGTCTGGTTTTTGTGTATGTAAAATGGTGATAATGATATTCCTTATGAAACGCTTGGTTATTTATCCACAAGGAGGACTGCATAAACCAAGTAAATAACGCTTACCTCTTATTCCCATACGTGCTGATTGCTAGCTGCTTTCTTTAGAAACATTTCTAGTTTTCCGTGTTTTTGAAATGTAGCTTTCATTTTAGATAGTGTAATATAACTGTTACCTTTCAAGTCATGTGATGCAGATTAAAATGTTAATTACAATAAAGTGGTCTCTGTTAATACTGCTCTGAGAGAAGAACTGTAGAATTCGTATTGCTGTGGCTTTGCTTTTTTGTTTTCCCTTCTGAGATTTTCCTGTTCTTTCTAGGCCCCTGAAGTGATTATGTCTCAACACTATGATGCTAAAGCAGACCTGTGGAGCATAGGAACTGTGATTTATCAGTGTCTTGTTGGAAAACCACCTTTTCAGGTAACACTTTATTTCCTTTTCCCTCTTTTTAGTCTCGTGGAAATTCCTAGGGCTTTTCCTTCCAGTCATGAAAACAGAAGTAAGTAGTGATGTCTGAGTGTAGTGTCGATGCTTCAAAGGCCAGATCGCTTGAGGGTGCCAAGGGAGAAGTTGCTCATACTTAGTCTGTGAGATCAGTGTGTTCAATCCAGAGGAAATATATAAGGATACTCAGTACTGAAGTCACTGCTGTTGCTTGGGGTTTTCTTGTTTAATGCCCATATACGAAAGCCTGCTTTTTGTGTATGTGTGCATAGGTACAAAAGCTATTTTCTCCGTTAAACTGAGCTTTAATTAATGTACATTTTTATTTGACAGGCCAATAGTCCTCAAGATTTGAGAATGTTTTATGAAAAGAACAGGAATTTGATTCCTAGGTATGTCACCATGGCCTTTCCTGTCACTTACATTTGTTGATTGAACACTTTTTCATCTTTGGGAATGCCTGGGATTCATAAAAAACATTTGATGTTGCTATCTTGGCAAGGACGTAGTATATCAGAGACTCATGTTGCATCTTGCCTTCATTGTACCTTGCTGAGTTGAAAGGGTCCTGTACTAAGGCTATAGAGCATGTATAGTGAAGACTTATGGCAGAATGCTGACTTCCTGAAATTTAATGCGTTATGCAGTTTTTTAATGCATGCATGAAATTTAATGCATCTTGTACTTCCTCTTCTGTGCAGTATTCCGAGGGAAACATCAGCTTATCTGGCTGACCTGCTGCTGGGTTTGCTTCAGAGGAACCAAAAAGATAGAATGGACTTTGGTACGTAACTTTTCCTTTTGCTCTCTTGACTTTCCTTGTTGGTTGTATTCATGTGACCAGAATAACTGTCTTGACCTTTTGTCTACAGCCAATTACATGAAAAGTGAAGTATTTTTTCCTTCTTGGTTCTCATGCAGAAGGCAGAGTAGCCAAAATAAATCATTAGGTAACTACTGTCAATCAGTATTAAGTGATGCACATAAATCATGACTTTGTTGAGTAGTGAAGTATAAATTAGTTTAATTCTTTCAATTGTGGCCTTTTTTTCCCCGGAGTGTTAACTGATATACCTTAAGTTTCATGTCACAGTCTTATTTCTGTTACTTTAACTGGTGTTTTGGCTTCAGACTGGGAGCAGACATCTCTGGTCTCCATGTGGTGTTGGTTGCAGAAATGTAACAAAGTACTGGAAGAACCCACTTCGGAAGCAAAGTTGCTTTAAATGGTTTTCTCCTGGTTACTTTCTCTTGCAGACTGCAAATATCATAGCAATATTAATGGGGGTACAAACTGTACATTTGATTTGACCTTGAAAGCTACATATATGTATATCTGAGGGCAATGAGACATGATGTTACATCAAAATTATTTATATTTGCAAAGATGAATTCCTAGTATTGCGCTTAGATATTGCTAGCTGTAGGGACTATTTTAGTGACATATTTTCACTGGGTTTTTTTAAGCCCAAAAGAAGTAGAAACAACAGTTGTATCTTTGTATTTCGTTAAGTCCTAAAATGTTGAAATTTTTAAACTGTGCAGTGACTGAACTTCGCATACTGTTAGATTACTGCAATGTCTGTTTAGGACTGCATTTTGAATTAGTTGGGAAGTTAAGCCTAGTACAAACTAGATGGATACCCCCTTAACAAAAGTGAACTTGTTTGGCTCCGGTTTACTGCTGTTTTTGGCTTTTTCTCTTTAGCTGGAGACCTTTCGCTGCAGAACGTTGTTCTAACTTCTTAAGATTTCAAGGCCTCAAATCGGTGCTGTTGAATGGCTACAACTGCTGCCTCTTCAAAATTAGTCAGGACTACAGTTTAGATTTGTGTGTGCTTTGTACTGGCTGGATTGTCTGTAACCTGCTTCTGTCTCAAAAAGCCTTTTTATTGATGGGTTTTTGGTTACATATTACTGCAAAAGTAGTAATGCTTTTTTTTTCTTTAATGCTTTTTTTTTTCTATTAAACTCAGGCAGCATTTTTAAAAGAACACCACTGAAAAGTTAAATCTTGATTAGTTCTTCTCAGCTGCATCTTGTACGTCATGTTATTCATGCTGGTTGTTTGAATTTTATAGCACTGTTTGTTATTGCAGTTTTATCATAGCTGCCAGGAAATGTTAAACTTTTAGTTAATTAAACTTAGCTAAATACAATTATCTTTTTCATTATTATTATTATTTTATATCAATAGCAATGTGCTTTATATTGAGATTTGTTTTAACAACAAGATAGGTGACTCATCCAGTTTAATCTATGGAATGGCAAAAAAGAGCCTAAACCTTAAAGTCTCTTTAGGCTCTTTGTAGATAAGACCCGGTTCTTTCCTTACCATAAACTATTAGCTCTTGTGATGCTGAGATCCTAGGGTGAGCTGCAACCAAAAGTCAGACATGCTCAGTTTTTGTTTCTGCTTATGAAACTTCACCGTTGCTCTTTAGTTACGCATGCAAGCTTGGTTTTGATGCAGTACTGAAATACACAAATTGACTCATTCATCACATGTGGCCCTTGTGTATTTGTGATAAGAAGACTGTATTTGTTAGGCTGTGGAGAGAGGAGGATTCAAAAGGCATTTTAGTTCTTTACTTGAAGCTCAAGACTCTCCTAGCTATGTTTTTTTTTTTCCTTTTCTATGCCTGCTATGTTTTGCTCCAAGAAATAGCAAACTTTTTTTTTTTTAGTAATTTGGAATTTAAAGCATCAATAGTAGCATAATTAAGGTGTTGCTCTTCTGAGAACCAGACATGGGTTTTTGTGTGTAGATGTGACTGACATAACTCGATTTAACTGTTGTACATAAAAACTTAAGTAGAAGTCAGATCCAGAAAAAACTCATAATAATTGGGTAAAATGTCCCAAATGATAGTGACAGTATTCAGAGGTTGATATATAAATCTATATGTGTAGAAGAATTAATACATCACAAACATGGACTTTGAGTAATTGATTCCACTTTGCACTCTGGGTGTGCTGATCCCTACAGTTTCTTCAAACATGGGAAATTCACTGTATCATTTGTGGTAGTGGGAGAACACATTTGTGCTTAGAAAGAAAAATAGAAAGCAGAATGGTAGTGATGAAAGTCATGTTTTCCTTGGCTGAGCCACTTAAAGGGCCTCAAAGGGGCTCCTCTGGAATGTGCTTAGCAAAGGGAGTGAAAGGGAGAGTGTATAACTGAGCCCAGTTGCCTGTTGTTAAAGTAAAAATAGCATGGGAAATGTTGTTGATCTTCCAGCAATATAAAGTAGAACAGCAGGTGTTGTACAAAAGCTCAAGAACACCTGATCCTCGTGTTACAGTTAATCATTACATTGTTCCTGCGTTATAGCTAGCCTCCCTTCCTTATCGGGTTGTGGAAGAAAGTGTTGTTGAAGGAAGAGGAGATACTGCAGGCCTCAGATTCTTTCTTTTTTTTTTTTTCCTTGTTATTTGCTTAGGTCTGATGAACAGCATTGTTTTTCCTCAACTGTTAGAACATTAAAGTTCACAAAGCTCAGCAGCAGCTAGCTTTTACCAACCCTCAATTTCCCCTAACTAGCTGAAGGTCGCTTCTTGTAGACTAAAACTTTCTGTGTAAACTGCCAGCCAGCTGGTTATGCTACGTCAATTAAATGCATCTCAGCATATCCATTTACAGCAAAAGCAAAATGTTTCTGTTGTGACAGTAATAAGTTAACTGAGAAAATTGTTAAAGAAATTGTGTTCATTTCTGCTTTAAACCGTGAACTGGCTGCACAGGTCATGTTCTGCTGTTGGGAAGTGGGAAGGAGAATGGCTGCTGCTCTGTGTTGTGATTTTCGGTCACCTAAGGAGTAGCATTAATGGGTTCAAAAGTAAGTGTCAGTCCTTGGGAAAGGCAGAAGTGAAAATACTTTCAGCATTTGATGTGAGAGATGCTCATCATTTTGAAGATCAAATTAAAACTGAATTAGTACCATATTAACATAGAGAACATAATTTCCTGAGGAGTATAGGAAGGCTTCTTGTGTACATGATCCTTAAGTGCAGTCATAAAATGTCCTCCAGTAATTCAGTCTGATTTGCCTTGCTGGCTGTTGTTTGAAGTTATTCAATTGATTTTTGTTTCCTCTCCAAATGCTATAGCAACATATAACATACAAGGCTTTAATCTTTTGTAAGCTCTTCACCCTCTTGCTCCAAAATACTGATTCTGGGAAGGCAACCATTTATCACCATCTACAATATAGTCTGTAAATTCTCTGTCCTTTGTATATTTACTCACCATGGCTGTTGTTTCTTGTTCTATAGAAGCATTTTTCAACCACCCTTTCCTGGATCAGATTTCAACAGTCAAAAAGTGTAAGTAGTTTTGTTTTTCCACTTATTTGTGTAAATGATGAATGTTGGGGGCTGGAACAGAGAAAGATCTGCCAAATACCACAGTGTTTATGAGGCATTTGCCTGAGTCTGACTTGTTGTTGTGCTCTACTGTGAGGCTAAGTGTTGAATCCTTTTTTGTATTATGCTAGACTGAAATGTGATAGTTATTTACTAGTTCCTTTGACGTTTCAACTGAACTTAAATACCCTTGTGTGTTTTAGGATGTGCTGTGCTTATAAGTTGTATAAGGGCTTATGAATGAAAAGCAGTGAGGAAATGAGTTTGTTTGAAATTCAGCCTTCCAAAATCTTAGTCCTGTTTTTTTTTCCCCTGGGTTTTCCTCTTCTAGCTTGTCCTGTACCAGTGCCCACATACGCAGGCTCAGTCTCTGGCAGTTCCTGTGGTAGCTCTCCTTCATGCCGTTTTGCTTCTCCTCCAGTAAGTTCTCTGTTTTACAGAACAATCTCTAGAAAATATTTTCTGTAATGTTTAGCCAAGAGTTACTGAATTTTAGATCTTTAAATCCTTGAACAGTGTAAACTGTCGTGTTTAAGAGCACAGAGCAAGGAATACCCCTGTCTTTTGCTAGAAGAATCGCGTTAACATTTTGATTCTCTCTTGCTCTCCTTGTCTTGTACTTTGGGTTTTTTGTTGTTGTTCTTTTTTGTTGAAGAAAAAAAAATACATATACACATCAAATGCTAGAGTAGCAAATCTTTAGATATGCTAATATGGTTTGGAACTTAATGAATGTTACAGCTAATTTTTGAATTGGCCTTTTTGGCTAGGGCCCCTTATACTGATACAAACTGCTGACTTCAGTTTTATGTGGTATTTGGAAGAGGTGCATCTGTATCATCAGTAAAGACTGAATAAATTGCAATTGTTTAAATTCACAGCCTGTTTAATATAGAACTGTCTGAATTGACACTACAGGGTTATCCAGTATTTGAAATTTCCAAATTCAAATACATTTTATATTTCTAAATACTTAAGAAACAAAAAACGGCCCAAGATTTGTCTTTTTTTTTGTGTCAAAGCTGGTGATGATTCTTACTTTAGAAGCTTCATAGTTAAAAGAGCAATTCTACATTCTGAATCACTGGATTTACAGTGGTTTTTTTACTTTCTTTTTCCCACCCCCTCCTCCAGTCTCTGCCAGACATGCAGCATATTCAAGAAGAAAATTTGTCTTCCCCTCCATTGGGTCCTCCTAACTATCTTCAAGTCTCTAAAGACTCTGCCAGTACCAGTAGCAAGAACTCCTCTTGTGACACAGATGACTTTGTTCTTGTCCCACACAACATCTCTTCAGATCACTCATGTAAGAACCTTCCTTATTTTTACATTTTTAAACAATTTCCACTTGTAACATACCTTTATGTCCTGTTATTCTTTGGCTCTCTTTTCTCTAAATGTGTCTCAATTCACATTGGAACTCATTTCTTTGTTTGAAGGGAGACTGTTTGGGATACCTGCATGTATGTCCATCTGGGACATTTTCGCTTTCAGTTGAGTAGCCAGATATGCTAAAGATACCAAGGTGATTTAAAGTAATGGAAAATATTGGGGTTTGGCAGTAGAAGGGAAGAGTCAGTTGTAAACAACTGTGATATGAAGCCCAAGGATTCTCTCGGTGGAGGCAGGCACATTGTTACCTCTAGACTAACTGAAGGTTTATAGTCCATCCTGTAGAGCTTTAGATAATAAACAAATGCAGGTAAAAACATAAAAAAATACTTAACATGAAAGGTAAGGCATCAGACTGGGCTTATACAGTAGAAAGACTTGGATGTAGCACGTTGTCATTTTACGACATCTTCCAAACCTGAATTGCCACTGGGAAGCTAGTCAGCTGATTTCTATACAGTGCCAACTCGTGTTAAAATATTTGACTAAATGAGTGCCTTGATCTCTGAAGGGTTTCTGTCACTCATTATTATAAATTTCCCAATGCTGATACCTTGTATTCTTAAACAATGTATTTTATTTCAAAATTATTATAATTACTATAGCAAAAAAAAACCCAACAAAAACAAACAACAAAAAAACTTGTTAAAGAAATGCCTTCCCCAGTTACATTTTTGTTGTAGGTCATATTTGAGGTATTTTCATACACAAAACAGTTTGTGGAAAACTTCTGTATGTTCACAGAAGTTTGTCAGAAGTGGTTATTTCTACAACAGTAATATTGGAGATTTTTTTTTCTAAAGATTCTGCTTCATGATGTGGGTTTTCAATGTGTTCTTCTGCTTACTGTAGATGATATGCCATTGGGAGCAGCTGGCAGGCGGGCTTCAAGCGAGTTCTTGATGTGTGGAGGGTAGGTGTGCTGAACTTTATCCAAAAGAAGTCTCATGTTCTAAAATTGATACTGCAGCTGTAGAAGGGGTTGCTGGGTTTTTGGCAGTGATGGGTTTACATAGCTGTGTATGGACTTCCTTAAAGATTAATATACCAAGTTGAATTTAATATGAATATGTAAACAGCCTGATTCAGAGTTTTGCTGCAAAGTAGATAATTTCTCTGATGTGAAGACCTGTCTTTTGACAGTGGTTTTTGTTTTCACAGGCAGTCGCCATTAACTATTTCTGGAAGCTCAGGAACTATACAGAAACCATCTTCAGCCTCTTCTCGAAGTACTGCTTCTGGTACAGCTAACAGGTGCGTGATGTAGGCTTAGTATTTCCTCTCTTTTAGAAAGGTTCTCTGCTACTATATGTTTGGGGTTTTTTTTAAATTGTGGATGGCTACTGGAAACTGAATTGAAATAGAAGCTAGACCTGTTTTTTCCAGGCTCTCTACACTTAATGCATTCTAATGGCTGACGGTTGCATAGCTAACTTCTGGCTCTGATGCATCCCTAAAAGATTTCCCTAAGGAAAGATAGCATTCTTTTGTCTGTTTAAATTTTGAACTGGTTGAAAGCAGGAACTTCAGAGACATAACTGACTTGTCCTTTTTGGTGTTATGAAGCACAGCACAGTCTTCATTTAGTAAGTCAAGATGTTGAATGCAGTGTACGTTTTAAGAAGTAGTTGTGAGAGAAGAACTTACAAAGCCCAGCTTGCTATGGATTTGTGTCTCCTGGCTGGATTGTCTTGCGTCTGGTAACTGGGTGTGGCTTCTGTGCAAGAGACTACTGTGAATTTCATGTTTGTTTCTCACAAGATACCAAAGAAGCCACATGAAAGACCTAAACATATTGCAGTTTTTCCATCAGCAGGACTGTTAGTAAGTCCTCTTTCTTCCACATGGTTGTAGGCAAAGTTTCTGCTAGTTTGAAGTAGAACCGATATTTATCAGTGGTGTCTGAAATCTTTCCTGTATTATATTGGAAAATGTAAAGCTTAATCATGCTGTTTAACTACTCATGTAATGTCTAAACAGAAGGGTTAGATTTGTCATTTGACCAAGTAATGAATTTCATAATGTTTTCAGTACAAATAGAAAGAGGATGAGTGGCTAAATGGGGAATAAAGCTATTATGTTGGGTGTATTTTTGGCTTATGCTAGTACTACAGGGCTGCGAGTCAGCATTATTTGTTTAGAAATGCTTGTCACAAGAAAAGTTTGCTACTTTGTGCTGATCTTTGTGCAGTTTGTGAAATCTGCTGACATGGGCTATCAATACAGCTTTAGTCTTACCTTTTACGTTTAAGGGCAGATAATGGGGATGGTTTGTCTGTAAAGATCCATTTGCTCTGGATTGGTCACGTACAACGTATTATAAATACATTGTAATTTCCTATTTTAAATTATGTCAGGCGTCACAGTTTTTAGAGTTAACAGGTTTTATGAAAATATGCCAGTTATCTGTATGTTACTAAATTAAGAGCTAAATGGTCTTGTGATTAGAAAGAGGTGCCTACTGTTCATACTTCCAGTGTTTGTACTATAATAGTTTGATTTAATTATTGGCTGAGTAAATTCGGTAACTAACTGGCTGCTTGGGGCATGGTCTCAAGGAAGCAGAGTGTGTGTCTGATATTCTGTAAGATGCTGCTTTTGGTTTTTGGTTTTGATTTTTTATTTCCTGAGAAATGTACTTTAGTGTGTGTTTTGGGTTGTTTGTTTTTGTTTCTGTTTTTTTTTTTTTTCCACAAAAGGTTATGCCCTGTGAAACAGTGAATCTTTCTGATTAGCTGATCAAACTGAATTAATTGTATCCATAGTTACGCTGCTTTATGTCAAGTAGAAGAAGCTGTAACACTTCTCAGGCTCCAGACAGAATGGGCAGAATAGGTAGAGGCGGTTCACTCTCCTGTGGTTAATTGCTGATTTTATTCGCTGGATCTCACAGAAACAAGGTTTGCGTGCAACTCTGCACACATCTGTATGGCATTTTCTCTAACCAGTAACAAACCACATCAGACTCGAGGATGCCTAACCAGACCTTAGCTTTGGGCCTGAGCTGGGGAGCCCTGATGGAAGGCCAAATACTGTACCATGCCTCTCCACCACGCTAACATAGCATTGCTGCCTCCAGTTAGCTCATGGCTCGCTGAGCTTGCTTGGATCTACCTGCAAAGCTGTGTGAGAGCGGGGCAAGGCATTTTCCATGCTGAGTACTTTAAAAGTTTTAGTACCTTCATGGCCTCCTCAGTGTCACTGCCACAGTTTAAATAACATCTGCTTCCCCTCTCCCGGAGGTCAGGCCTAGGGAGCCTCCCTGTGCTACCTCAGCGTGTTGTGTTAGTCGTAGCAGGCTGCCCACTGCCTTTGTGTGGTTTCTACTTGTGAGACCTTCTCGCATGGAAGCTTTCAGGCCTTCCGCCGACTGTGTGCTTACAGCTGACTTCCAAATTACTCTGTAGTATCTAGAAACTGGGTGGCAATAAAAGGACAAACTTCTTTTCTTTTGCTAAGGAAGTTCTCTGCATATTAGGAAGTAGTATTTCGTTCTCAGAGGTAGCAAAGAGAATAGGACAAATACAGTCAGAAACCCAGATTTCTGTTCAGCTACAGCCATGCAGTGAGTGCTGTAACTGCTTGTTTTCTAGAGCTCGTGGTAGAACTTTTCCACATTTCCTCTAAGAATTCCTAATCTTTCTCTGAAGAGGTGGTCAATAATGGACCAGATACTAAACTGATTCTCTTCCAAAAGGCCCATTCATTTGAAATTCTTTCCACTGAATTCTGTCTTCCTTTAAAAGTGTTGGTAACTGGTTACGTTGCAGTGGTTTGATTCCCTTATCAGATAGTAGACTGAGGTAAGCCAGGTCACTGACACTTTAGTTGAACTTGGGTCATGCTAATCTGCAGTTTGAGTCTGTGGATTAATGTTCAGGTGTGTGGTTTTGGTCATTTTGTCAGGGGTTGGTTACATAACATGTTTTCCTTTTGCAAGTTCACGGTGTCTCTTGGGATATCTCTGTGCTTTGGTGGCTTTTGTACACATTCCAACCCCGCTGCTGAACTTCCTGTTCTTAGCGCAGTGGGTTTTCCTAGAACGTTATTTTGAAGCGTGGTAAACAGAGCAGGCTGACTGGCAGGAAGTCTGAGGGATCTGTAGATTGCTGTGATGCGTGACGAAGTGCTTCAGCTAGTCCTGCACTCTCAGCTCGATCTGATACTAGCCAGTATAAGAAAGGTAGTTAGTAACAAACAGTTTCTGATCTTCCCCTGCGAAGTGTTAGAGCTAGATTAGGACAAGCTAAGATCATATTGCGTGCAGGGAGTGCAGAAGCAGCTTATTTGCCTATTTCCTAGATTTTTCTTGAAATTTCAACAATGGTACAATTCAGAGAGAGCCCTGTCTACCTATGTTCATCTCCTGCCTCCATACCTTCCAACTTCAGGCATTGTCAGCCTTCAGTATCCCCCCGCAGCGAAACGGCACCTATCCCAGTTCCCACTCAGCTACGGAATTACCAGCGCATAGAACAGAACCTCTCCTCTACTGCCAGCCCCGTGTCAAACCCCCATGGATCACCAAGGTGAGTTTGTTTGGTTTTTTTTAAACTCCTTTTTCTTGGTTCTAGTTTGTGTTTGTACCCTGACAGATGTCTGTGCTTTCTTGCTGATGTCATATTTTTTTTCTGCACAAAAACATACTAAAGAGACATTTTAATTAGTCCTTCACAATCTCAAGATTGTTGGATGGGCCCTTGAAATTTTTCATGAAAACAAAATGAGCTTGTTCTTTCACTCAAATGCAACCCAAGAAGGTAAAAAGATGAAGTCTTGCTTTTTTATTCCTCTTTGTGTGTTATATGGCATTACATCATAAACTAGAAAGTCAGTAATAGGTTATGTTTTGTTTTCACACATGTAGTGATGAGATTAATGCATTGTTCTGTAGAATATCAGGGAAACAATTTTTGGCATGCTAGTTAACCAGCTTGTCTTACTACAAAGCTCTAGTGTGCCAGACTTATTCTCTGCCTTGTGGTCTACAGGATCAGGATGGTGAAGATCAAAGACTCAGAAACAGACTACTTGGAACTCTGGAGATCTTTATAAAAACAAAACCCATGGGTCCCTGCATTTTTTCAGGATCTCTGATTTTATAATAGTTGCTACACTTGGGGAAGTGCTTTTCCCTTAAATAATCTGTTCTCAGTTATCTGACCTGTGTACCAGACCAAATACTTAAAACTTCGTCATAATCTTTGTTGCAGATTCCTTCCTTTTCCTACCATAAAAATGGGTATTTGCAGCAATACATTTCACTTGATTGCAAAATTCAAAATTTGATGATCGAGTTGTTTGAAGATTAGAAATACGTGTCCTAAGGGATATCTGTTTTAATTTTCTCCAGTTAACAGACTATTATGGCATTAAAAGTTAAAAACGCAATGTGAACAAAGGGAATTAAATCTTGCTTGTTTTCAGTATGGGAAGCTTAGCTTAAGTTATTAGCTTGATAAGCTTCAACGTTACAGCTTTCTCTTTAAATATCAGCATTTTCTTTAACTGATCATTATACTGCTTAGGGGATTCTGAAGCTTGTATCGAGGAACCGCAGTTACTATAGTGTGCGTAACCGTTCTTTTCACCTTGTTAGAGCTGGAGTTGTGAGACGATCAAATACTAGCCCAATGGGCTTCATGAAGATGGGCTCCTGTTCTCCAGTACCAGCTGACACTGCACAGGGTGTTGGGCGCAGGCTATCCACAGGATCTTCTAGACCATATTCTCCTTCACCACTAGGTAAGCCCGTAAATTCTTAGCGATTAGTGAAGGTTCATCTGGAACAGTAATTCAGAACACTAATTCTTGCTTGAAATTATCTTAAAATGAAATGTGCCCAACTAGGTCACATCTGCAGAAATTATTTCTGTTAAATGACTTATAGAAGTAAATTACATAGGTTTTATTTTGCTTTACCTTCACTTGTCGGTGAAGTATAAAGTATAAATTGACATTTTGATTTTGTTTGCTTAGTTGGAACCATACCTGAGCAGCTTGGACACTGTTGTTGCGGACAACTTCAAGGACATGAATCGAGGAGTAGAAACTTCTCAGGTGAGTGACTTTGGACAATAGAACCAGTACTATTTTGATAGAACTTCTACAGCGTTTTGTGAAGGGGGAGGAGAGCCAACACTACACTAGTATGGGTTAATAGGAGACGCTGGGTAAGTGGTGCACTGTTTCTGTAGAAACGTAGCCCAGTTGTGGCTGTATTAAGACACCTTTCCGCATAACTTACTC
>NW_008825158.1:14034-16321 GCF_000699105.1 Pygoscelis adeliae | reverse complement strand
ACACAGTAAGAGGGCGACTGAAGTTTCTTTTTCTTAAGATGAAAAAGCAGCTCTGATAATGCCTGTCTTTAAACAGGGATGGAAGTGGATGGATTATAATGAATGGTAGTAACATGCTTCTCAGAATCTGGTTTTGATAGACCAGCTCTGTCATGTCAGTCCTCAGAAAAGGGAGGAAGAACTGCCAGTGTACAGCGTGTAGCACGTTTTCATCATTCCCTTGGGAAATTGACTGGGATCTGATGTTAGTGTTGCTAAGCATTCAATAAGCTTTACGAGTCATAAATTATTATGGCATGCCAGCAGGAAAAAAAAAAAAGATGAGGGAGAAATAGGACTTGAAGATGTTCTGAGGCTGTTAAAGATGGAATCGCACTGTAATGCCAGAAGGATCGGGCATAAGAATACACAATTCAGCAACAGGTTCTTTTGCTCTATGCCCATTTTGGGTGCAATTTCTTCTTTATCTAAAACACTGAAGAGGTGGTGTTGAAACTGCATTGTGGGTTTTTCCCCTATTTAAACACTTTCCAAAATCATCTGGAGATGATAGAGCCTTCATTTCTTGGAGTAGCCATATTTCAAATATCTGGGAATGGTTTCATCCATATGAAATAAGTTCTATGATGTGTATCAAAAATTGCCTTCGTAATTGCTATGCCATTGTCAGTCTCAACAAAAGACAAGGAATGAGTGAATCCTCAGATTTGAAATAGTCTCTTATCTTAAAAAAAAAAAGTGTGTGTGAAGAAAATACAAAGCAGTGTGTATGCTTTTCTTGTTGCATCTTTTCTTTGGATAGAATTTTGTAGGGCTGTTGGTTTAGTGCCTTTTGCCAGTGTTAAACTGACTTGTAACATACCACAGCACTGTTTTTATGGCTGTAAGGGTACTTAATGTTTCATTTCTTCATCTGTTTCCTGCATTCTTTTCCTGCTTGACTTTATTTCTTAATTTCAAATGACTACAGTGGTATTTCTATTTGTAAAATACCACAAATTGCAGCAAGTCTGTTTCTCAGTGTTTAAATGGGTATGGGAAGCTGTCTTTTGCTTCTGGGTGAAGTGAGGTCACCTGTACTGAGATTTTCTAAGGACGGAAGATGTCTGTCGTAATGTAGCTTCTGAACTAATTGAGCTGCTCTTGTTGCCAGTGGCAGCAGAGGACAAACTTCTAATTCAGAAGCGTTCCCTGTGGTGGCAATGACACTAGAACAGTAACCAGTGAGATTTAAGACTGGTTTCTGAAACAACAGGTGAGGACTTTCAATGCTCTGAGACAGATGAGCAGAGGGATTTCAAACAAGCAAATTCTTGGCTGGGAAGTTAAGGACAAATAGATTTGATTCCTCTGCTGGAGCAGAAAGGCTATTCTAAAACATGCTGTTTAATGGAGTGGAATGAAATCAAGATGAAGTAGCTCATATTCAAAATCTAACTAGCAAAAGCATAGGCTTAAGAAGGTTGAAAGATGTGTCTTAACAGCTTGGCACTTTACTGAGCAAACTGCAAGAAGTTTGTGATGGTTTTTTGAGCATACGTTTGTGAAACGGAGCCTATTTCAGAAGATTGTCTTGGCCAGTTCTTAAAAATCTTATCTAGTTAGTATGGTTCATTTTCAGTTTTGCCCCCCCTTTTTTTTTTTTTTAAAAGGTGAGTGAAATTGTCACTTCAGTGTCAGCTCTTTGAGGTTACAAAGATAGGCATTTTATCAGGGAAGCTATGGCCTTAAAGCTGAAGTCTTACGTACTGTTTGTAACTTTGCACAGTTCCTCATCATGAGACATAAAAATATCACAAGGAAGAGACCATTTCGTCAAATTTCAGGTTCCTTATTTTGAAAAAGGAAGGGCACCTTTGAGTAGGTGAGATGTTCATATTGAGATAATTCCCCAAAGCCCTCTGTTTAAATGACTGCTTACAGCTCTTCCATTTCCATTTGCTTTAGGAGAAACTTTGCACTTGTACTTAAGTGTGGACTTCCTTTGTATGTAGTAAGCTTTTGAAAATGATTCAGTCTGACAGACTAAAAAGTAAATGACTGCCCAAAGTTATGATCCCAGACTGTTTCATCGGAATAATTTGGTTCTTTTTAGTACCTAGTTTCCTTGCAGGAACCATGAGATGAGCTGCCTTTTGTGTCTGCAAATGAAGTCATTACGTACAAAACAAGTCATAAACATGCAGTGTTGCATTCATGCACTTGCTTGCGAGAATATAGTTCCAGTACTTGAGAACCTCTATTCAACCTAGAGTCTTGGTGGCTGCACTTGAAATTTCAGTATTGG
>NW_008825158.1:630-13972 GCF_000699105.1 Pygoscelis adeliae | reverse complement strand
ATCCAACCCTTTATTTGTCTTGATGCAGGTTGCCAGAGGTACTGCAGCTGCCAGTACAGCTGTCACCCTGAAATCTTGCCTATTTGGCAGCTTGAACATCTCATCAGCCTTAGTCCGAATAACCAACAGGCTAAATCTGTTCTCCTTGCCATCTAGCGAGTTGATGATCAAACATACCTCACGATATTTGCAGTCCCATCTCCTTTCAGTTTAATGTTGACCTCTGGCATTTTGGGCTTCATTGATAGATTTTTCCAAGCACTGCAAGTAGAATTTTACGTCATTGTTTTTCATCCCCACAGGTTCTCCAATACCACCATCTCAGTCTCCACAGTCACATTTGATGGGAGCAAGGTTGCAGAGTGCTCCTACTCTCACAGATATTTACCAAAACAAGCAGAAGCTCAGAAAGCAGCATTCAGACCCAATATGTCCATCCTATGCTGGGTATGGATACAGTCATTCTCCACAACCAAGCAGGCCAGGTAGCTTGGGAACGTCACCTACCAAACATATGGGATCGTCACCTAGGAGTTCAGACTGGCTGTTCAAAAATCCATTACCAACGATCATTGGCTCTCCTACTAAGGTTTGTTAAGTTTGCCACTGTCAGTAAAATGTGAAGTGATAACACACTGCCTGAAACAATTCCCAAGAATATTTTGGGGTTCTAACCTTGGTTTTTGTGTGTTCTTGGTCTTGATTCCTAAAGGCAACAGCTCCTTTCAAAATACCTAAAACTCAAGCGTCCTCAAACTTGCTGGCCCTGGCTAATCGCCAGGGCTCGGCAGATACCCCGTTGCAGCCTAAAGACATCACTGACCCAAGGGATTTCACGCACTTCCACTCGACCCAAGGAGGTGAAAAGCAGGCAGGAGAACAGCACAGTAAAACTACATTCGGCAGGTAGGCATTGTAGTATTTATAAGCTGTGAAGTTGGGTAGGTAACTTGGCAGAAGAATGTACATTGCACACAGCAACTTGGAGGGGAAGAGCATGCAAAAAGTGAGCTGTGAGGAGATGCTGAGGTTTGGTGAATACAACAGAAACATTTTGTACTGTGTATAAATATAGCATGGACTTCCTGGAGCACTTTGTGTTGCTGTCTAGTTCCCTTTTGTTTTGATTATCTGAATATGGAATTTCATTGCTTCTGTGACAGTTTTTGCTTGAAAATCTACATGCAAAATTTGCAATATGAATTTTTAAGAGAAAAAGGTCTCTTTATGGTTAGCTCTATTTCAGTACGTCCATGATGAACAGCAAGATTTCAAAATTTTCTGTATTTTTGTTGAAGAATTCTCTATAATAAATACCAAGAATCTGAAAGTCAGCCTTAGTTGCAAGTTAGATGGGAAGATCTTACTGAAGAACTTTGTTGTGAATTCATACATTTTTCTGTCTAGATCTGTTAGTACTGGGAAGCTATCAGATCAACAGGTAAAGACTACCCTTGGTGGCCAGTTATATCAAGGCAGTACAGACAGCCTAAATACAGAGCGACCAATGGATACAGGTAAGGAACAGATTGATACATCCAAGCTGTCTATGTGCTAGGGGTTTTATGGAGTGCCAACTAGATACAGTTCTGCTTCCAACTTCGATAATTGGTTCTGTCAATTTTTAGCCTCAGTACAGAAGGGGATATGTTCCATTTCTTCAGCATAGCTTTAAAAATAACTGAGACAGGAAAATATCTATTTCTGTGCTAAACACAGAAATATCTCAACTGCCTATACTCGCTAGAGGGGTTTGGGGTTTTTTTATTTGGTTTTATTTTTAATACAACATTTGTGGCTGTTTCATTTCCTAATTCCATCTTGTTTTCCTATGAAGCCAGTTTATGTAATTCTGGGTCATTTTTCTCCTCTTCCCTCCCCCAGCTTGTCCCTTGCCCCAAGCGGTCACCAGGAGTTCTCACCTTGTTTTTGAGCAGATGGAAGGAGTTCTGCAGGCAGGGCTGGTCTTTTAGCCTCCAGACCTGTCGTGGTCTGCCTTTAGAATTTTTCTGTTGTATCTTTTGCTGCAGGACTGGTGTCCTCAGGCTCTCAGAGCCTCTCTTGCTCTTTTCTAGGCGAGGGTAGAGTGGAGAGAGATGGAAGATAAAAAGATAGATGAAGACTGCCTCTTGACTCTCTTTGTATACCGCCAAGGCTGTCCACTCAGCTTGTTGTATTTGCTGTCAGAACTTCTAACTAGTCCAAGTCTTGGATCTACATCAAAGCATGTTGTGCTGCAGTGCTCCAATTTGCTGCATGTAATTACTTTCTGGTATGATTATATGTAATAGGGACTAACTTGCTGCAATTTTCTCTTCCAGCTCCAGCAGGGGCCTATGGAATTGCAATGGCACCTCCTTCCATGGGAGGCGGGGCAAGTTCTCGGGCTGTCATGTTTACTGTTGGGTCCCCTCCAAGCAGCGCCACCCCTCCTACCTGCACCCATATGGTCCTCAGAACAAGAACCACCTCAGGTAAGACATTTCTGACAACTGTGGACTGTCCTCAAACACAGTATTTAGGCTTGCCTACTTCTTGGGCCAGTAACCTGCTTACTGCCTTGCACAGTAGGTCCTCTAGGCCATACAGTAAAAGTGCTCTGTAAAGTAGAGATTAATATCAGGCAACTTCTGCCTTTTCTCTCCTAAAGAGAGGGCCAGAGGCACGGATTTACAATACAGCGGTGTGTAACCTCCTGCGTACACAGCTTTACTCCACTGCAGGGAGCATAATAGATCTCTGTGACAAAAGTGGAGAGGAAAAGTTAGATTTCTGATTCTGCATTTTTGCCTGCTGCTGTGCATTGTACCAGAAACGGCACACAAGAGGTGTGAGCTGACTGCATTTCGGCATGTGTCGGCTATGTTGGCAGATGTCAAAGATGTCAAGGTAAAGGCCTTCATCTGCTCAGGATGAGCAGGAGTCTGCAGCAGTGTGCTTTTGTGAACTACAGCACAACCTTTGGTCTGTACTGTTGGGCTGTCTGCCTTGGAATCCTTGTCAGCCATTTCCCAGAATCTGTGTTATAAAAAGTCACTGTTCATTAAGGTGTAGCTTTTGCATTCTCTACAGAGTGATGCAAGGAACAATGAGGAGAGCCTCCCAAGAGTGAATCTGATGACTACTGATTTGTCATTTGCTATCATCTGCAGCCTCAGTGCTGCGAGATGGAACAACCTATTAGACTGAATGTGTGTGTTATTTTTCTTGTAGTTGGATCAAACAGTTCTGGAGGGTCTCTCTGCTCCACTAGTGGCCGTGTATATATGGGCTCTCCTCCTGGTATTTATATGGGTTCTTCTCCTCCGGGAGCCGAGGCAGCTCCGAGTCTGAAGTACATGCCTTATGGTACTTCGCCTCCCAGCTTAGAGGGCTTTATCACTTTTGAAGCTCCTGAATTGCCTGAGGAAACTTTAATGGAGGTATAAAAAAATAATTTAATGTTTTATAATGTATAATGCTGCTAAAACAGAGACATGGTAAAAATAGGACTGCTCAGTGCACTTCGTAGTTTCCTCTTCACTGTCTCACATACTCCTTTTTAAGATCTTGAAAATACTCCTGTATCAATTGTGGCCAATTTCTTTTTGGTAGTTACTCCTGGCATTTCATGTATTTCAATAGGTAACCAAAGGAACATGACTGCTTTTGTTCACTAGAGCCTTCCAAAGAGGCCTCTGTTTTAATGCCAAGTCTCTGGACGTGGGTGCTGACAGTAGCAATGTCCCTCTGGGCATTGTTGTTAACTGCTTCTTCACAGTCAGTGGATAACATTAAATCTTACTTGTGGGAAGAGTGTCCTATATTTTTTAAAATGTGTGGAGGAGTGACACTTTAAAAACACAAATTGGGGTGGTCTTTCACCAGAATGCTATCCTTGGACTGTAAATTTCTCAAGGCAGATTGCTGTTCTGTCTTCTCATTCGCATCTCGCTGGAAGGTGTTTGGATCCCTATTGAATCTGTATGTTGTAACATGAATGTTTGACAGTATGCTGTATTCTTCCCACAGATAGAGTTTAAAATATGTTTAGACCTGTATTACTAATGAAAAGATTATAAATACTGCTAAGATATGTTTGATTAGTTTTGAAGGCTAATTTTTTTTTTTAGCAGAGACTATGCATGTAGTATCCGTTTTAGTCACCAAGAAGCAGTGAGTTCTTAGCTCCAATTGAAATTGTTTAGTTTAAATTGTAAAGTTTGGCAACAGCCACCTTTTAACACAGTATAATTCTAGATCTAAGTGTAAATTAGAGTGAAGTATATAAGTATGCAGCTGTAGATCAGTTCTCTTGTAGGTATCAAGTCTGTTATATAATAAAAGCCAAATGTTCCTCCTGGCTTCTCATACAAGTGCCGAGCATACTTTTGGGTTGCTGATAATATAATAACAAGTAATATATCCCACTTGTGATTCCTTCAGTTGCTCAGGTTTCAACAAACATAGAACTCCATGTCCCAACTCCTTTGGCTTTGTTGAAAAGACTCTCAAGTATAAGCTACAGTATCTTGAAATCATTAACAAAGAGAACAAGTTAATATCTCTTGATTTGTTTGGACCCCTTTGGTTCTGTTGTCCATAGTGCTGGCTCTGCTACAATGTGATTTCTGCATAGAATTGACATACCAAGAAATCCTCAAATTATTAACAAGAATTTTAAGTATACTTAAAGCCTTATGGCTTATAATGGTTAAATTGTTGTCATCTTTCCCTCTGACAGAGAGAACATACAGATACACTGCGTCATCTAAACATGATGCTGACATTTACAGAATGTGTTCTGGATCTGACAGCAGTACGAGGAGGAAACCCAGACCTGTGTACTTCTGCGGTATCGCTGTACCAAATCCAAGAGAGCATAGTTGTTGATCAGATCAGCCAGCTAAGCAAAGAATGGGGGTAAGTATGCGGTCAAATAGTATCAAGAGAATTAGTGAATATTGAATACATCAAAAATGTGTTTGAACTATGCCCTTTTTGTTCGGAGTGATTGTTTTACTGTATAGAATCTTTTATAGGGATACGTTTTTAACAACTGAGGACAGATCAGAAAGAGCAAAGGATAGAGCGACATTTGCTAGCAGACAAATAAAAGGACACTGTTTAATGGCCTGCCACATAAGTTGGGGAAGGTGGTGAGGAGTTCAGGCTCGAGTGCAGCATAGCATTTCTAAGCCTGGAAATTTGTGTACCGGCTTCTGTCAGATCTGGGCCCTCTTCTGTTCCTGTTGGCCAGGCTGAAGCGGTAGCACTGAGGTGAAGGTTGGGAAAGCAGGAAGGAGTGTCCAAATTTGACTTTTTTTCAGTGGAACCAATCAGCCCTAATACAAAATCAGAAACAATGAGAAATAATAGAAATTTGGAGTGGTGGGAAAGGGCAGTTCCACTTCCTGCCTTCTTCGTGGGGGGGGGAGAAAAAAAAAAAAACAAAACCAAAAAAACCCCCACAAAAACCTGCAAAGTGTTTGCTTTTCACAACTGAGAATGCCAGGGGCATAGGAAATGATGCTGCGGGAAAAGTACATCCAGTTGCTTGTGCTAAGACATTGACCTCAGGCCATCAGTCACCACAAATAAGTGTTCCTTTTTAAAATGCCTACATTAAAGCAGTTTGCATTTGCTGCTGCAGCCACTAGATGAGCAGATGTACTCTCAACTCGTGACAGAGTGTTTGTGAAGGGAAGGGAGGGGTGGCGTTGCATTTTAAACATCTGTCTGCCTTTGCTGCTGCTGCTGGGGCCTGTGTAGAGTTGTGATTAAAAAGTGCTGTCTGCCCATGGCTTGAATGTGTTCAAGAAAGGTGTTTTGCTACATAATTACTTCTTTTTTCCCCCCCTCCCTAGACAAGTAGAGCAGCTGGTGTTGTATATGAAAGCTGCCCAGTTACTAGCATCTTCTCTGCATCTTGCCAAAGCACAGGTCAAATCGGGGAAACTGAACCCATCCACTGCTGTTAAGCAAGGTAGATGCAACATAATCTAATTTGCTTTGCTTGTGAATTTTCTTTGCTGATACATCACTCAAAAAGCTTAAGTTGCAACATTCATTTGTTTTCTTCTGTACAAGAGAATTGTAGGTATGTACAATTGCACAATTCTGATAGTAAACAAAGATACAGCTAGAAACTGTTAAGAAATGGGCAGTCATTAACTTTAAATGGAAATTATTTGATATATACTTAATTCATAGAAGTGGCAGAGTAAATAAACATTAAAAGCACAAGTTTAAACAGATTGACTTTGCTAGTGCTGGGAAAAGCTGAACTTAGGCTGTGTCGTTTGGTTGGCTTTTGTTGTTTGGGTTTTTTTAATTTCTTCTTACCTTTCTTCCAGTTGTGAAAAGCCTCAATGAGAGATACAAATTCTGTATCGGCATGTGCAAGAAATTGACGGAAAAGTTGAATCGTTTCTTTTCAGACAAGCAAAGGTTCATTGACGAAATCAACAGTGTAACTGCTGAGAAACTCATCTACAGCTGTGCTGTAGAAATGGTAAGTCACTCCTTTTACCTAAATGAGAGGACACAGAGATGAATTGCTTCCTTTTCTCACATATCTCTTCTACATAACCAAAAAATAGAATGTGTGTTTCCAGAATTCTGTTCATGGTAATTTTTGTTAGTCTTTCACTCTCTTTCCTGCCCTGCCTTAACTGTGGCTAAAGTTCCTGGCAGATGCTGCTCCTCAGGGACATTTCCCCTACATCAGCACATTTGGTACATAAACACTAGGAAATGAACTCCTAAGCCACATAGCCCCGTGTGCTGAAGCCTCATCCAGTAAGGCTTACTGGAGCATAGAAGCAACAGAAGGAGCTTCATCAATCTACCAGGTCAATTTGAAGAACATCAGCCTGTCCATACAAAGCAAAAATGGTAGCAAACGTGGAAGATTTTTCATGTAATTGATAAACTTCCTGTCTGCCGTGGAGCAGATGCAGTAACCGTACAGGAAACTTAACTGCTTTTTTTGATGAGAGGGAAGTCTTTTTAACATAGGTGTCACACAAAAGATACTGGCAAATGCTGTGCTTAACCCTGATAGTGGTGTAGTCATGCACAATTAATTTGTCGTCTTTACGAGAGAATGTAGGTATAAGAACAAGCATATTTATTCATATGTTGTTGTAACACATGTAAACACAAAAGATCAAAAAGTGCTTTTCTAGCTTGTATGTGCAGAATATTCTTAGTTAATACAGCACAGGTGCTATATTCTCTCAGACTTCGTTTTGTTGTCTTACAGTTATAAAACCAGATCGGCTAAATTAAGGCTGAAAAATAGTTTCTTAATGACACTTACATATCATTCATTTTTAATTTTTCATTTCATTACTTGCCTAATGCAGTTTATGTAACTGAATCTCCTTGAATGATTCCAGGTACAGTCAGCAGCTCTGGATGAGATGTTTCAGCAAACTGAAGATATTACATATCGATACCACAAAGCAGCCTTGCTGCTGGAAGGACTGACTAAAATACTGCAAGACCCTGCAGATATAGAAAATGTACACAAGTGTAAGTTTATATTGAATAATGAAAATATTGAAAATTACATGGAATTAACGCATTGTAAAGTAACACTGAAGTCATTACCTGTTTTTTACCTTTCTCTGTTTCCAGATAAATCTAGCATCGAGCGAAGGCTTTCCGCACTTTGCTATAGCACAGTGGCTGTATACGAGCAGTAGGAATATCCCGAGGACCAGATGGTGTGAACATAAGGGACCACATCAGTGATACTGCCCTTTTTTCACTACAGCTTAATTGTTGTCCTTGTTCTGCCCCACGTGGAAGATGATTCTTACATTTCTGTGGTGACTACCAAAGAAACAGCAGCATATTCAAAGAGGAGAAATTCCAAAAGTACACTTGCCTTACCGATCCAGCAGCTCCTTTTTCTTCCTAGCAACGGAATTTAAAAGAATCTCTCTTCACATTTCAAACTGATCCTTGTACGTGTGCTTTGAACTTGAATGATCAGGGTTTGTTTTTTTATTTTCCTCATGAGGTTTATAGAGAGTGGATCCTTCTGCATCAGGTACAAAAAGACATTTCCCTCAGAAGACTCCCTCTGAAGTTTGTGAAAAAAATGTTTAAGTTGTCAGTAAAATGTGGCAGAGTGAATTTGGGAAACCCTAACCATGTGCAAGTGCTGTTCGAAGCTTTCGGGGCTAAGCTGGCTTGTATCGGAGCTCACATGTTGTAAACATGGCTCAGCTTGTCATATGAAGGGATGGTGAGAAAGAGCTCTTTTACATGGGGGAAAGATGGTAATGGAAGAAATTGTGCTCCATCTGTGCAAAATCCCCAGTGGGTTTTCAGCTGATGTGGATACAGTTTGATGATCTTCTTCCAAAATATTTTGTTTTGCACTAATTTACTAAAGCAACTGTATATTCATTTTTGAAGAACTATATAAAAAAGAGAAAGAAGGCACAATGGACTTGGCTGAATCTCATTTCAGTGTACATAAAATTCTTTTCAGAATTTCAAATGTAGCTTCTAGAAGACTTTCAAACAAACTGTAAAAACTTGTATTCACGTGAACCTTTCCATTTTATACCTATTTGTCTAATACTTGAGTAACTACTGCTCTGGACTCTCTCCGTAATAGCAATGTTGAGTTGCTGGTTGTTTGCTTTTTATATAGATTTGGTTGCATCTTTTGTTGTGCATGCGATACGTGCATTAATGCCTGCAGTCTTTAGGGGTGTAATGACAGTTCTCTGTAGTTTGTTTCTTGGGCAGTATTACTATAAATACTGTAAACTGAAAGGTTCTGCAAGGAACCATGCAAAAACAGAAAATAATGTTGGGGTTTGAGATGCTGATAAATTGATGTAGAATATCTACATACAGTGTGTGAAAAATCAGGATTATTTTGTGTGCATTTTGGGGGAGAGGTGGGAAGCTTCATTTAGCCTTATAGGCATTATCATTTCAAGCATCCCATGAGATCATCAGGACAGCAATTTGCGAAGTATTTAGGCAGATCAGATTCTCTGGAAATGGTTCCTATACTTTATTTTGGGGACTTTTTTTTGTTACTCAACTGCTTGAATACTTGAATAAACCATTCTCCAGGACAAAATTGTTTTAATCCTCTTAAAACACAGTGGTCTGAACTATTTGATGAAGTTGTACAGGGCTTACACATCAAAATATTGTTTCAGTGTTCGGATAACCATGTGTTTCCTTTACTTTGACAGAGTAATGTACTTTTTAGCTTATTTATCTGTATGAAATTCCAGCAGTTAATTTGGAAGTGTTTGTTTATATAATGTTTGTATTTTTAGGTCTTTAATACGGTGTTTCTACCTCTCCTTTGTAATTGCATGCATTATTCTTGAAACTAGGTAATAACTCACTGAACTGTTGCGTAATAGCCTTTTTATTATGGCCTGTATAAATGTATATTAAAGTAAAATAAATGCTGACACTAGAAGTGTTTCTATGGTAAAACCAAGTTTGCGTGTCTCTCTAACCAAAGGCCAACGGTGTTAACTTCAAAGAAATGGTCTGTACTTGGCTGGTTAAACCAGTTGCTGAATGTTCCCTGCTTGGGTCAAGAGATGCTCGCCTCAGCAGTTGGACGTGCCACCAGGGCAGGATGGGGCAACTCGCTTGAGTTCGTTATCTCTGGATAGCTCTGGCACAAAGTGTCCCCGAGTTTGTTTTCACTTGCTTTAGGAAAACAATTTACCCTGTTTTGTTTTGTTTTTTTAAACTTGGATTTGAAAACAAATATGGTAAGCAGGTTCCTGGGTAACAGCTGTATGTTCTTTCAGCAAGGTGCCTCTAGCAAAGAGGAGCTGGGCTGCCAAAACAGCATGTGCAGAGCTAATTGACAAAAACTGGCAGTAAGTTACAATTTCTATCCAAACTTTATGAAAAACAGGCTTTGTCCACCTTGTAGCTAGTATCTTCTCCCCAGCTGAGGTGTGCTGTGGTAGCTGGTGTGTGGCTGTTGTATTTCTTAGTTGTACTATCAAGTTTTTCCCAATTTATTATTTAAAAAAAACCCTACACTTGTAACTGGCACATAACGATAAAAGAGGATGAGGGAAGGAGTGAGCGGGGAATGCTAATGATATGTCTGAACATGAATCTAGGAACAAAGCAAAAGCCTTAATGCACAAATCTAGGAGATAGGCTGCTTTTCCCAGGAACTCACTGGTTTTTGTTGTTTTTTTTTTTTTCCTCAGGATTCAAGCTCGTTCTCCTTCCACTTTTGCCAGCAAGACTACAGCTGCACAAACAGGAGGAGAAGAAAAGGGCTATTCTTGTTTGCTGCTCTCAGGAGGAGGAGACCAATGTTCATGGCCTGTCTTTCTGCATAAACTCATTCCACAAAGATCCTGAAGCTGTCCTCTGTCTTAAGCTCTCTGCACTGAACAGCAGGTGCTTGTTTCTACCAAATACTTTGTTCAGCCTTTTGAAAGATAGAACTTGAAAGGAGATATTTGATGTGCTGCTTTTCTAGTTCAGCTCTCTAGCATCTACTCAAGAGCACCATGTTCCATACTTGTTCCACTCTCTCCATAGTGTATAATGTTGACTGAGGAATCTAAAACGCGTTTTGATTCTGACACTTGCTGCTTTTTATAAGCAGAAAGCGGAACTCTCAGCCCTTCCTCTGATACGGAGAACGAAATCTAGTTAATTTAACTTGCAACTAAGGAACTACGAATTATTCTGAGACATTTTTCAGCTGAGAGGTGTAAGTTGTTCCTGGGACTCACTAGGTTCTGCATAGTTCTTGCTGCTTTCTCGTACAGCAATGTCCGGGTATTACTATTGTCACCTCTGGGTTCAGAGGCAGTAACTGTTGTGATCCACTGGTGTCGCAGCACTGTGCAGTGCACAGCCCAGCTGCACCGAAAAGGGAAGCTTGCTTTTTCGTCTAGAGCAAGAAAAGCTGGATACTGCTGCTTTCAAAGCTTGTTGAGGCTTTGAAATTGAGATAGGCTGGCTTGTGACCCACCTCCTTTTTGACTCCTGCTTCCTCTCCTATTTTTTGTGTGTTTTTTTTTTAAATTTTGATCCTTTGACTTTTTTTGTCTGCTCAGATCTCTGCTTGCCGCTATCTTTTGACTGTCCAGGATGCCTTTTAAGTCTTTAAGCAAATCTCCTTTTATCCTGAACTTCCCTGTCCAACCTGAGCCATAGCCCTGTCTGGCTTTTTAGTAAGTGCCCACGTAGCTCCTCCTTTCTGTAGATCAGTGCAGTACAGCTCAGTAACCCCTCTCTTGAGGTCTCTAAGTCAGCTGGAGCCCAATCTAACGAAGTCTTGGCACTGCTTCTTCGGACAAACACCTTTTCAATAGGCTTTTGTATGTGGCAGGCTCCCCCCTCCTCTTGGGCTGAAGCAAACTAAATTCCAGTGGTGCTGTTGAGTCTTGTTGCAGTCTTTGTGCCAATCATTTTCATTGTTTCTTTGTGTCGCTTTCCCATTTTCCATGGCCCCAGCTATGTCTACAATGCAGCCCACAGACCATGGCTCTGTACTACACAGTATCTTGTTCTTGCAAATGTGAGATCAGCCACAGCTTTCAAAACAAGTGATGCCATAAATGAACTGAGCTGCATTTATTCGTGTAGGTTCCTTAAAACCTCTCCCTGTTGTTAATCTTCTGTACCCGCTTTTATGATTGAGTGCTGTATGGGCTTCTGTATCTGCCCATATTCTTGTGCCGCTGGCCGGATTGTGTGAGTTTTAGAAAACACTTGGAGCTCTAGACTAGGTAAACATTTAAGCAGAAATTGGAGATCGTCAGCCTAGCTAAAAACTTGAAGTTCTGTGACTGTGGTTTGAGAGTGAAAAAAACGTTTTATTGATTAGCTGTGTTATTTGGTGGACTCTTGAAACCAAATACTGCACAGCTTATCTTCTAAACCAAAGTCCTCCTTCCCCAGGCTCTGCTGCATGCTTTTGGGAGCGGGGCAAGGAACAGCACAAAGGCATGCTCCTCAGGCCCAGCGCAGGGCAGGAGCCTGTCTCATCGTGGTGCCTTGCTATAATTGACTCCAAGAGGGGAGCGAGAGCAAGGGGCTGTGAGGAATGGAGGGGAGAGGGCAGTCTGCTCAATAAAACATCTCCTGCTGCTGTAAGTATAGCCCTGGGGATTAGAGCACCCCCAGCACTGCTTACCTCCCGATTCCTCTGGAGTTCAATTACTTTCCCATAAATAGTTCCCTTCTTTATTGTTTCTTAGTGACCGAATAAAAATAGAAAATACTGTCAGCTCCTAGGCGTGGGGAGCACGCTGCAGACCATGCGTTTCATCGGGTGCTGTCTGGGGTAATTTCCATCTCACTCGAGATCCCCCGCTTCCCTGAAATCTGCGTGTCTCGCCCAGCTGCTCCAGGGAGACTCAACTGGTATTTTGCAACACTTAAAACGCCCTCAGCCTTGTTTCCCGTCCGTAATTGGCTAAAAGATGTCCCTGAGAAGGACCAAAAGGGACCCTCTCCCAGGATGCAGCCACGCTGCCGCTGTCTCATTTCTGCGAATACCAAGGAGCCTTAAGACCAGGTGTTCTGCGGAAGCGTGGCGCAGTACCAGCCTGCTGGCCGCTGGGACGAACTGGGAGCTGGGACGTTTGCATGCCGTGTGTGACACCAAGCACAAGAAGCACTGCTGTGGCATGAAAACCCTCGGGCTGAAGGGTGAGAATTTTACAGGCTCTGGAGAATGGCCACTCTGGAAAACGTAGGTAAATCACCATCTCCCTGCTCCTGCAGACATCCCTCGGTGGGTGCGCTGCCTGCAGAGGATGCAGTGCAGCACTGTTTCCCCAGGCACAATGTAATCACGCTGAGAGCTCAAAGACACTTACTCTGATTGCAGTAGCATTGACTCCTTATCTAATTGTCCTTGGACCTCCAGACAGCACGGTGCCTGGACAGAGCTCCAACCTGCCCTGCCTGCAAGGATGCTAACAGGATCAGGGAGAGCGGGTTTGCAGCAGGTAATGCTCCTGCGAGGGAAGTCCCCGCTTCTCCTACCTGCGTCGTCTTGAATGCAAACCCAGCTCCTTTTCATGTACCACGGTGCAAGGGCTCTGTCAAGCCGAGCCTGTTTTTCTTTCACATGTTGCCTCCTGCATGCAAGTATTGGCAGTTGCTCGTCATTCTTTTCCACGGCAGACTGTTTACGGCTGAGATTTGTGCAATAGCTTGTGAAATGTTCATGTGCTGGCTGAGCCCCAGCCCGCGAGTTGTTAGCAAAGCCAACTGACTTCACGAAAGCCAAGCTTTGTGTTTGGGGGGAGTCGTGGCTCGGGCGCAGCCTGCTGAGCTAAAGGGCACCCCCCAGCCTCGGAGAGCAATGCTGATC
>NW_008825158.1:0-521 GCF_000699105.1 Pygoscelis adeliae | reverse complement strand
GCCCTGCGGGTCGCAGAGGTGTGTGGTGGGCAGGGATTTAGTTGGGCATAGTTTCAGCCTCGGAGCGTTAGCAATAAATGGCCCGTGTAAGAGCGTGTCAGAAGGGGTAGCGCATAAAAACCCAGGAGTGATTTTCAAATAACCCCCTTGCATTTCTTAGAACAAGCTGGGGCAGGACTATTTTTAACCAGAATGAGCCCAGCCTTTTCTCGCCTCCTTTCCCTGCTTTTTTTTTTTAATCTTGTTTCCCACGTGAGTGCTCATCAAGGTTATTTCCTCCGTCCTGGTCAGGGTATTCCTGTTGATTGCTTTGCCTCCTACAAAACACCACCTGCGCTTTCAGGGCTTGCTGGCCAGTTTTCCTTCACCGACTCGTCTCTCCCTCCCACCTGAGCAGGAGGTCGCCGGGAAGGGCACCGCCGTCCTTTCACCAGCGCTGGGGCTCAGAAGTGTCACCCAAAGACGAGTGCTCAGCGAGTTCACGCAGCGTTTGCTCCGCAGGGGAAATTTACCCTCCTTAG
>NW_008825157.1:237543-248585 GCF_000699105.1 Pygoscelis adeliae | reverse complement strand
ACCCTTAGTTTGAAATGCACTAGTGGTTAAAATGCAAGCCTATAGTTCTCAGAAGGGGCCTTATACTTCATAGTCTCAGAGAAAGACAGACGTGTCCGTATCATCTTTCTGGCCAAATATATTTTCAGGTGCACATTAGCAGTGCTTAGCTTCACTTCTATTTCATGAGCTGTAGTCTTACGTGCACTGAGCAGTAGAAAATCTCCTATAACCTTTGGCTATTTCATGTAAAAGGTGTGTGGAAATGGTGCTGTTTTGGGGTGCTGCCTGCATGAAAAGATGCAGGAGGGGACATCATAGACCTGCCTACTCAGCCCACCGCTTACAAAGCAGACATGGATCTGCCATCTGCTCCCAGTTTTCTTTTAGACACCACAGTGCAAAGTAGCACATTCTCTAACTGCCCTTAGTTATTGGGCATAATTGACTTGCCCATGGAAAGTAGCTCAGAAGCTTCACTGTGAACTGAAAATCTCAGGCCAGATGTTCCAACTCCCTGCCTTACAGCCAAATCATCCCCAGGACTCACACCAGAAAACTACATTTCTGTAGTTACGTAGCTCTGTTGAACAGGTGTCTCTTAGTAACCAGCTTTTTATTTTTTGCACATCTGTTTCTTTGCAAGCTCACACCTTACCTACTGATGTTATTATTATCGCCCTTGCCAGAAAAGAAGCAGCACAATTTATAAATGCTTTATGAGAAAAGTCCTGAAGTTTTTCATAAGAATTGAAATAGCACAATATTAACATTTCTAGAAGTTGTCTATGTAAAGAAGTTAGTTTAAAATCCCATACAATTTCAGAAATATTTCCTCTGGACTGAGTTTTCGCAACCACTATACAGAAACTGACTGCATGGACATAATTTGATATTAAATTCTTAGTATTAGTTAAAATACAAGTCAGCTTTTATGATTTTTTTTTCCAGTTCTTGATACTTACGGGTTCATGTTTATCATAGAATAAGATTGATGTCTTTAATAATTCCTTAAATTGCATTCCAGTGTGCAAGTTTTGTAAATGCTGTGATAAATTTTAATTGAAGTAAATTGTTTACAAACTAGACCCAAATCCCTCCAAATAGTTTGTTTTGATTTGGAACAAGAATAAAATACCAGGCACCATTTTATTTAAAGCAAGCAGCCAAGACTCAGTGTGATGCTATGACCAAGCAGTAGTCATGCAACCAAGCCCTGCTGTGCTTTCGTGAGACCACAAGAAAATATTCTGTTGCAGCCAGAAAAGGAAGGCAGGTCCATAAAACAGTGAGAGTGTAAGGCAAGCACGCAAGACAACATTCACCCAGGAAGAAAGGCTAAACAGGTCGTGGACATAGAAAAAAAAAATTGGTCAAGCTCTTACAAGCTAATTGTTTTTTCCCCAATACAGCATCAAGCCAGGGCACCAAATCACAACCAATATTTACTTCAACACTTTTTATCAAACTGTAAATAACAACGGACCGCTCATCTCTGGACCTTGTCAGTCTCTGGGAGGTTTTCACACACTACGTCTCAGCACATACTCTGCAGCCTCCCGTTCTGGCAACTTTCTTCATCTGCACACACACAAGTACTTAGAGAAATCATTCACACAAACTCACAGAAAGGGCTTTAAAGGGCGCTTACAAGGCACGAGCAGAACAACCAGGGGATCAGGCCCAGCCAGCGTGGGTTCATGAGAGGCAGGTCCTGCTTGACCAACCTGATCTCCTCCTATGACCAGGTGACCTGCCTAGTGGACGAGGGAAAGGCTGTGGATGTGGTCTACCTGGACTTCAGTAAGGCCTTTGACCCCGTCTCCCACAGCATTCTCCTAGAGAAGCTGGCAGCTCACGGCTTAGACAGGTGGACT
Organism: Pygoscelis adeliae; assembly: GCF_000699105.1. Lineage (NCBI taxonomy): Eukaryota > Metazoa > Chordata > Aves > Sphenisciformes > Spheniscidae > Pygoscelis > Pygoscelis adeliae. The sequence continues at coordinate 246,729 of NW_008825157.1, read as the reverse complement.
CTGCGCTGGGTCAAAAACTGGCTGGACGGCCGGGCCAGAGAGTTGTGGTGAATGGAGTTCAATCCAGTTGGCGGCCGGTCACGAGCGGTGTTCCCCAGGGCTCAGTATTGGGGCCGGTCTTGTTCAATATCTTTATCAACGATCTGGATGAGGGGATTGAGTGCACCCTCAGGAAGTTTGCAGACGACACCAAGTTGGGCGGGAGTGTTGATCTGCTCGAGGGTAGGAAGGCTCTGCAGAGGGACCTGGACAGGCTGGATCGATGGGCCCAGGCCAACTGTATGAGATTCAACAAGGCCAAGTGCCGGGTCCTGCACTTCGGCCACAACAACCCCATGCAGCGCTACAGGCTTGGGGAAGAGTGGCTGGAAAGCTGCCTGGCGGAAAAGGACCTGGGGGTGTTGGTCAACAGCCGGCTGAACATGAGCCAGCAGTGTGCCCAGGTGGCCAAGAAGGCCAACAGCATCCTGGCCTGTATCAGAAATAGTGTGGCCAGCAGGAGTAGGGAAGTGATCGTGCCCCTGTACTCGGCACTGGTGAGGCCGCACCTCCAATACTGTGTTCAGTTTTGGGCCCCTCACTACAAGAAGGACATCGAGGTGCTGGAGCATGTCCTGAGAAGGTCAACAAGGCTGGTGAGGGTTCTGGAGCACAAGTCTTATGAGGAGCGGCTGAGGGAACTGCGGTTGTTTAGCCTGGAGAAAAGGAGGCTCAGGGGAGACCTTATCGCTCTCTACAACTACCTGAAAGGAGGCTGTAGCGAGGTGGGTGTTGGTCTCTTCTCCCAAGTAACTGGCGATAGGACGAGAGGAAATGGCCTCAAGTTGCACCAGGGGAGGTTTAGATTGGACATGAGGAAAATGTCTTTACTGAAAGAGTGGTTAAACATTGGAACAGGCTGCCCAGGGAAGTGGGTGAGTCCCCATCCCTGGAAGTATTTAAAAGACGGGTAGATGAGGCGCTTAGGGACATGGTTTAGTGGACATGGTCGTGTTGGGTTGACAGTTGGACTTGATGATCTTAGAGGTCTCTTCCAACTTTAATGATTCTATGATTCTATCTGCAGGCAAAAATACACTACTCAAAATGACAGGGTTTCTCCGCAACAGCGTAACAACTGCTTTAGCAACAGAGGTGGGAATTAATATGTCGAGAAGGAAAAATTACATGATCACAAGTATTCCCCAGGGAGAAAGTGGCAAAACCCTGCGCTGACTGGATTTGGCACATCACACAATACAATACCCTCAAAGCCAAAAGGACCAGTCAGATTCTCAAAGCCCCCAGTATCTCCTTAGTCAGAAACTGGTGTGATATGAAGGTGACCAGCTGGAGGTGAGAGGATGAGGCAAACACATGACATGGTACTGGGATGAGTGCATCCACACAGCTTATAGCTTGATACTGTAAAGCTACACTTGCTCATCTGGTTATCTCTGGTATTTCTAAGCTAGCACTGCCTGAGAGATGTACTCTAAAGGACTCTGAACTAGGCTGTCAGTACAAGCTGGCAAATTTTTCACTTACAATGTTTTCTGGACAAGAAAGTTATTTCATTGATCCATTTTCAGTTGAACTGTTTGCTCTTTTTGTATTCAAAAAAATACCAAAAATATAAGAGGGATTCCATGTAAATGGCATACGTAGAGTGTTTTTTTGTAATAAGAATTACTACTTTGCCTTGAAAGCTCCTTCAGTTTTGCCAATTAACACACTGATGATGAATACTTCACACTGAGTCTGGTGATCCATCTCGAAGAAAAGAATTTACCTGGATATCAAATATTTTGAGGGAAGGACATTTCAGCCTTTTAATGCCCCTAATTGTCTTTCTCAGTCAACCCATACAACGCCCTTCTCCCTGCTGTTTGCCTTTAAGATGACTAAACAGAAATATCAGTTATCCATACAGCTGCACCTCTAGGTGGAACTCCCACTACTTAAAAAAAAAAAAAAACCAAACAAAAACCCAACAAAAAACCACACGACAAAAACCAGACAATTTCCACAGGTTCCCATGGGCTCTGTCCCAGCAACTCTCTTAATCATTTCAAGCAAAATGTGATTCTACTAATTAGAAGTTCATAACAGGTTTTACTTACGGAGTTTAGTATCCCTTGAAAAGAACTTGGGGGATGAGAGTCTGGCCCTAACTTTGGACTTCAGAGCTTAATTTTAGGTACCGCAGTTTGAAAAGACTAGCCATAATATATAGATAACACAAAACATATATGGAAGCATTTCAGGTTCCTCGAGCAGAAAGGACTAGTTGATTTATCTATCAATGACACACTTGCAACGGTATCGGATGCTGTATAAAACATTACCCTGGGTGCATGTAACATAAAGGTTTTATTTCCCTGAATTCTGTACAACTTTATGGCAAACATTGGAGGAAAACTTTGAGGAAAAAAAAATAAAAAAGCTTGTCAGATTTCCTGAGCCTTGACACTACAAGGTGTAGTCTGAAGGCTGGAAATCTGTAAGGTCACATTATCAAGGAGAGAAAAGGGGAAAAGCAGCAACTGGAAAACATTAGATCACTGTAGGATTACAATAAAGTTATCTCTGTGATGGAGCACAGCACTGCCAGAAGTAATTAGTACTCTATGTGGAAGATGTATACTACCAGCAAGAGATCTGTGATTACTTTTAGTTGGGCTAATGAAAGACCCGTGCTTATCCTTATTCCAATTCATTTCTATTCTCTCCTATCCGGCTTTATCAGCATTGGGATTAACATCAGTAATAGGGCTGTGTGCATATTTACACATTGTAATTAAGTGCTGGGGGAAGACGGAAGGGAGCTCTTTAAGATCATTTATTAAAATGCAGGCACATTGCTAATCAGAGTCAAAATTCAGGGAGAAGTTATTAGAAAATAAAAACCCACTCCAGGATGAGAAAACAAGAGTTCTCTGGAGCCCTCCATGGGTAGATGAATTAAGCAGGGTTCACTGACAAGCATCAAAGGGACTCAACAGAAAATGCTAGAGTACCATCTGAAAATCCGTGTTACAGCTAAGGTTGGCTCAAAAGCGTCTCAAGGAGAGGAGTAGTAATTCACCTGGTAGATGCTACCCATCATATCAATGAAAGGTGAAGAACTCAGACATTATGGCCTGGATTCAGCAAAGCACTTAAACACATTCTTTACATTTAACATCTCCTTGATACCATCCCAATCGGGCAAACTGCATAAAAATATGCTTAATTCGAAGAGCAATTTCCCTTGCACTGACAGGATTTAAGTCTCTGCTTAACTTAACCTGCTGCTAAAGCTGAGTATTGCTGGTTGCAGTGCACAATTGGCTATGCAAGTTTGCGGCCAGTGGGCCCCTTGCACCAACAATTTTTGTTTGACATCGTAAGGCAACTCATTCACCGCAATATGTTTTTCACCAAGACCTCACTCTTCAGCAGAGTTGCATAAATTTGCTTTCCAGAAAGCATTTTGAAGGCTGGAGCATTTTATTAGGTTTCACTGGATTTGTGTAATTGATAGAAAATAGTTTGGCAGAGATTACAGATGGTACAGAAATCCAGCTAAAAAAAAAAAAATCCTCTGGCCATTACACCGAAATATGTGTTAAGTATTTGTTACATATCTATTGATACTATTTTTAGCATGTCTATTGATATGATTTATAACATCTTCCACTTACTAACATACTGTAAAATAAGCATTTGAGGCTCAACCAGGATTTCAGTTTCTTCCAACAAGTTAGCACTGAATTCAATCAGGAGACCACATTTTTCAGTCACTAAGATCCACAAGGTTTCCGGTGAGCTGTGTTCAGTGTCCTAACGAATGTCTTTCCTCCAAGGGCTATCCTTGAGGGCCAATATTTTCACCCCTCCCATTAAAAAACACCATAAGCCTTCTTCCTTGTTATTTTACCTTCTTGTTTTCCACAGAGCAGTTACATTTCAGTAGCAAAGCCAGTACCAGCTGCATTAATGCTTTAAAATCTGTAGCAATTAATTGCATTTATATAAGTGCCAAGGAATTTTATTCTTAAGACTGCATCTTACTAGCCCTTCTGCTGGAGCCAACCTTTGCATGCCACATGCACACACACAAGCCAAAACCCAGAAATAACTCCGCAACAGAGTTGTACTCAGCAACAGAGCTACAAACCTCAACACGGAACCCAAGCACATTATAAACATGAATTAATTTCAGCCACATGCCCTCCTCTGTGAAGTGGGTAATTACTATCCCCATTTAGCACAAGTGGAAAAACTAAAAGAGAATGACTTGCCCAGGTCAAACAAGGTGTACGGCACAGAACAGAGCACTTGTAATTCCAGCCCAGCAGTCTAGCCAGACAGACATCCTTTTCTTCATATAACCCACATAATTAAATGATTTCAGTCCACTATGCAAATTACTAGAAGTCAATACGATGAAAGCAAGGCTACAATTTCTTCCTCAAACATAAGTAACAGGTACATCTTCTCACTTGCCTGCTTTTAGTATTCTCATGAATATTCACATCAGAGTTTTTCTCTCAGAATGCTTTGGAGAAAGAAAAAAAAAAAAGACCTACTAAAAAAAAAATCTAATGACCTACTGCAACTTGGGAGTCATTTATTGGCTGTAATGTGATTAACTGCTTACGTATAGCCCGAGAGACAAAAAGGAAAACCTGTGGACTGAGTCCAAAGTGAGCAACCAGGTTCTGATGATAGAGAGATCTGCCCACAGTAAGTAGGTATGAACTGGCAACTTGACAGGAGCTTAAGTGACTCACTTCATTTACATATATATTTGGATTTTTTTCTTTTCTTGGGGGGTAAATTATAAACAAGCCTAACTTCCTTGCTACAGAAATAGAAGCAGTTTGTTAGTTGATTTCATCAGCAATATAAACCTGCAGCTAATTGTTTCTCTCTGTACCCTGGGGTTACAGGAAATAATTTTGCTGATGGGTTAATTCAATAGGAGAATTAATCCCCATAAACAAAGCTAAGCGAGGCATCCTCAGCAGAGCACACCCAGCAGAGGACTGCCACACTTGGGTTCTGCCCCCATAAACTATGAACCACCTCAATTACAGAGACGAGAGTACTTTGCAGGAACAGAGCTGACTATGCTTCACCCCCTGCTCCCTTCAGAGTGGTGCTTCCCTTCAGCCTGCCTCAGCTCCCTCATCAGTTAAAGGTGGAGGCACTAAACTTTCTTTTCTAGGTCTAGGTGGTATCAGGATATAAACTGTCCTGAGCTCTCTCTGAAATCACTAGAGGAAGGCAGTGCCTGCAGTGCTGACACTGACTCTGCCACTAAGTTTTTCCATCAGCCTCAGGAACCTCACTTCATACTTCTGTATCACTGCTTTTCCTCTTCATTTTGACCTCTCTCTCTCTTTTTTTTTTTTTTTTTTTTTTTTTTTTTTAACACCCACGCCTCTAGAGAGAAATTCCTTCTATTCAGGTCTTCTCAGAGCTTGCTGCACTATTTCATAGCTAAGCTGCGAATCACTCGTTACCTCAGCAATACTGTCAGATGTGACTGAGGAATGTGGTGGTCATGCCATCTTGGCTCATTGGTCCCCCACTAATGCCTTTGCATGTAGAGCCATTTCTTATTTACAATATATCCTTGACACCATTTCTGTTTACACTGAATTAAAATTAATCAGTTGGGCATTTGCCGCACCAATCCATGTAACTCAGCTTGGCAGCATGACATTATCACTAGCTAAGCAATATTAGCTTTGTATGATTAGGATCTCCTGGGAACTCATTCCATGAGAGGACTTCAGGTGCTGTAGTCATAAACATTATGCTCCCTCCTAAGCAACTGTATGACAACCTCTCCCAAGGACAGCATAAAAACCTGGAACAGTGCTCAAACCTGATTTATTAGTGAGAACATCAAGGGTATGCAAGTCCTTAAATTATCATCTCATCCTCCAGCAGGAAATCCTGCCCCACATTAACCCTTTCAGTAGGTGTTGTAGTGCTGGTATCCTTACTGCCTACTGTCGGACATCAGACTGCCTGCAGACCACCATCAGGGAGGTTTTCATTAGCATGGCTTTTTCCCCTACTTATTCTGCCTCCAACAAGTTCAACTCTTCAAACCTTTGAAGCAAATTATCCCCATGTGTTGTAATGACATTTCAGCTCCTTCTACTGTGGGAGCAACCCTGCTTTGCTGTTGTTGGGATAGCTGCCCATGCTGGGCTGCTGGGTATTAGCTTGCTAGGGCTGACCATAACATCTTCTGGTGACCTGCTTGCTTACTAGAAGTAAGCACGTGCTTACTCTGAACACACATGCCAGAGAGTTCAGATAACAAGGCACATGTTGCAGGACTCCACCTCTGCCAATATCCTCCAGGAGTGTGAGACAGACACACTTCCAAGGGCTGGCCAAAAAAACCCACATTCCTTCAAAGTTATTTGCTGACAGACCCCAGCAAACAGGTGCAATAGTCACAAGTCTCTGGGTTGTTTTTCCTTTGTCTATCATGGCTGGAGACCAAACTCAACTCGACACACAAACCTTGGCTTTGGGAGAGGGGTCTTCAAAATCTCCCAAAACAGCTAGAATGGTCTTTTAAGGAAATCTTTGGTAACTCTTGAATAGAACTGTCTTCCTGACTAAGAGGTCTGCCCACAAAGGAAGAACTGCCCTGAGCATCCAGCCACTAGCAGATGGTGGCCTTCAACAGAACTGGCTTATGCGAATCCTGAAAATTAATTCTTGTAAATTTTAAATGCATCATTGACACGGACAGCCAAGTTGGGAAGGATTTATGTTTCTGATGTTGGCCAAGTCACTGGGCCCAAAAGCCATTACCTACATAATGAATTTGGGCACTATTTTTACATCCATTAGGGAGGAAAAAAGGCTACTCTTTTTATACAATGCACTGCTTTGCAATTTGTCTTGGGTTTTAATCACAAAGATAATAGACGTCATAATATTAATAGCAAGAAAGATGTGTTATGTGACAGGGAAACAGTTACTCAAATATCCCCAGTGTTTGTCAAAGACTGGCATAAAACTAAGGAAAAAGACACCAATGCATAAAATAAAATGCTTTAAGTTTTCTGTTTGAACTGTAGTCCTAAGGATCGGGATGGGAATTCCAGACCCTGTTTAAGATGGCATCAGAATGGTCAGGACAAACAATGACAGTCTTTGCATTACTGACCCAGACAAGCAGATTGCCCCAGCTACAGGAAAGATTGCCTAAAGGTACACTTTTGCCTGAATAAAGACAAGCTGTTGTACAGTAAATAGAATCAACTTCATCATCAGACTACAACTTATGCAACAGATTTTTATTTTCCCTTTACTTTCTCTGTTAGCTAAAGAACATTTTTCCACTTACGTTTCATCCCATCTAAGGGCAGGCTATTAACCAGGATGATTTCCCAGGAAAAGGGCAAAGCACACACACACACAAAAAAAACCCCACCAACATTTTTTCTACTGCTAATTTCAGTGCAATCAGAAGAAAAAACAAAAACCCACGTCAGCCTACATGATTCCTTTTTAGAGACAGATATGCTTGACTCTTGACCTGCAAAATTACCAGATTTTCTAGACAGTTATACACATGTGTATATAAAAACATTTATATAAATTTATACTTGTGTATGTGAAAAACAATCTTGTTAAATCAATGTAAAACCCAGTGACACACCCCCTCATTTTTTCATGTATTTTACCGAGGCAGAAACTTTGTGGGGAAAAAGTAATTTACCCACCTGAAACAAATTTTTCCCCTCACTTTTTTTTTGTTTGTTTTCAAAGACAGAGCTTTTTGTTTTGCTGATCTGTAGGGATGTCCTGGTTCTGGCTGGGATAGAGTTAATTTTCTTCCTAGTAGCTGGTACAGTGCTGTGTTTTGGATTTAGGATGAGAACAGTGTTGATAACACACCGATGTTTTAGTTGTTGCTAAGTAGTGCTTACACCAGTCAAGGACTTTTTAGTTTCCCATGCTCTACCGACTGAGAAGGCTGGAGGTGCACAAGAAGCTGGGAGGGGGCACGGCCAGGACAGCTGACCCAAACTGGCCAAAGGGACATTCCATACCATGTGACGTCATGCTCAGTACCTAAACTGGGGAAAGCTGGCCGGGGGGGCCGCTGCTCAGGGACTGGCTGGGCATCGGTTGGCGGGTGGTGAGCAATTGCACTGTGCATCACTTGCTTTGTGTATTATTATTATTATTATTATTATATTCTGTTTCAATTATTAAACTGTTCTTCTCTCAACCCATGGGTTTTCTCACTTTTATTCTTCCGATGCTCTCCCCCATCCCACCAGGAGGGGAGAATGACTGAGTGGTTGTGTGGTGCTCAGTTGCCAGCTGAGGTTAAACCACGACAACGGATTTATAACAATTCGGTGAAGCTTAAAGAAGAAACCTTGGAAGTTGCCTAATCAACATCATTCTTGGTGGAAAAATTCAGGAAAAGATTAGTATTTTCTTCCAGCTTTACTTGGAAGTCTGCTACTTCTTTTTTTAATTAGTCATATTGCAGTAGGTTGGATTGGTCATGGAATCTCCTAAAAGCTGCCAGAAAAAGCCTTGCAAATTTACTAGTGGTATTACACATAGGTTCGAAGAAGATTTGAAGAATTTTGACATTCATAGTCCGTATATTATGATGCTGAGCAAAAGACATTACCTGCAATCTTTAAGAGGCTCTTATACCTGAAACAGGACCTATTTGTTTGAGAAAACATTTGTTAATTTTAATTAAATTTAGCAAAGGAAGAGGGATGTTAGAAGTGAATTTTCAGTAGGATCTGAAGAAGAGGGAGAAGGGCCAAATTCTGTGCTTATGAAAAACAAGGTTCACAGTCATGATTAGGCATCAAAAAATCCAAAGGATGACTTCATTGTTTTCACAAAGATCTGATTCAATCACATTCAGGAGAACTGCAGTTTTTTACTGCTGCTTGTGGCACTGTGAACGTACAGGTGGCTGCAGGGGAACAGGCTGAGGCTGCGCTCTAACCTGAAAGGGATGTGCCTAAAATCTTCCACATTTTTGCTGTTGTCACAGGAATATCAAGGACTGAGCTAGTATGCTGCAGGCACCCTAAAATAAGTATTTAGAGAAACACAAGCAAATCAAGCCTGGCATATAAATCACTCTGCTCAAAACAAAATACTTTTATTCTCACTGCTAGAGTCCTTAATAGCTGGACAAAC
>NW_008825157.1:233045-237528 GCF_000699105.1 Pygoscelis adeliae | reverse complement strand
GCAGGAATGGTCACAGCCATTTTTATGGTGGTTTAATTGTAACACATACCGGATTTCAATAAACCATCCATAAGCCTGAGCTGCTATGAAAGAACAAAATGCATCAATGCATGTTGCAATGACCAGGGAAGGTCAATACATGTAATAGGAGGTAACATGGATCACCTACCATGAACCACACTGAGAACCTTTTATTGCTTCTAGGTTACCTGCATCATAGTGGTCATTTCTAGCCATATTAAGAAGAGATCAGAGGGATGATGAACATTAAGGTATCCTCTTCATTCTCCAACAATATTCTTCAGCATTCTCTTAAATATTTTCCTACAGCAATTATCAAGGCAGCATCCTCTGCTGTCATGACACTTCAGTGTATTATTCCTCTAAATATGTGTTTCAAGAATAAACCTGCTAGTACCAACAAGTTCACTTATGTGAGCGGCTGTGGGGGTGCGAGAGTTAAGGAATGGCAGCAGGACCACAAGCAAATAAAAGGCTTCTTTTTTGGAGTCTCGACCTATCCATCACTGACTGTACCTCGTGAAGTGATACAGTCCAATAAACTCAGTACCAGCAGGCCACATTCCTTTAAAATATTAAAATAGCAACGCTGCAAGTACTACAAACTAGAAGAGGATGTGAACCTACCAGCAGACTGCATTTAAACTGGAAGAGGAAAGAAAGCGACTTGTGTTTGTCCTTATTACTCTGGGGGAAAATAAATAATATAATCAGTGTAGCACATCCAAAGTCATTGCATTTTATCATCTCGGGCTTCATTTTTGCAGCCAAAGAAGGATTTATGCTGATTGATTGAAAGCGTTACCTAAAGGTTGTACTATGCTTTATTTATTTATTTATTTGCCAAGGAAGGAGGCTCAGTGCTTATTAGGTATTTATTGCACTGACCAGTTTTATCAAGGCTTTTGAAGTACTATAAAATAGGCTAATCAGGTGAGCAACATTTATATTCATGCCTAGAGAGGTTACAAATGAATTGATCAAGTCCAAGGAAGCTTTCAATAGAGGAGGTTTTGCAGTCCAATGCTTAGAGAAGCTGAGGCTCTTCTACACATTACCTTCTTAAGGATATTAAATGGAAACTTCCCTGTGTGAAAAATAAGCTCCTTAGCAAGTTTGTTTTTCCCCACAGAGGGCTGGAAACTTGAAATAGCAGGATTCCAGTACAGTGCAATGTAACTGGTACATCTCTGTAACCTGTGGACAATGGGAGCAAATTAGGTTTTATACTGACGATATGGTGGTAAAAGTCATCTCTGCAGCCATTGAGCATGGACAGACGAAGGCTAATGAATTACACAAGTGCAAGTGTGACCAGGTTCCGCCATGTTATAGTATTTAGAAACAGGCCCATAGGGAACATTGCCATAAGAACACAGCGCAACTGCAAGCCTAGGACAGAGCAAAGGCACCATGTATGTTCTGCTCTCAGCTGGGACTAGAATATGTCAGAGAAGGTATGGCAGTAATTCACTTTATGTGCCCATCCAGTACTCTGCAGCGTAGGGACAGCCAGCAGAATTTTTTACTTATAAAATAACAGGGCAGCATTTTATTCATCTAATACTGAAGCAAAGCTATCTTGTGTCATGCTTCAGGAATTGTTACCTTTCAGGTCAGATGTAAAGCCAAGGTCCTAACCCCAAGAATCATTAAAGATCCGTCCTATTGCATTTTTTCATTAATGTTAATCCCGATGCCCTAGCCATATTCCCATTGAGGTAATTGCTATTTGCCTCTGCAAATTCCTTCCTTTGTTTTAACAGGGCCTAAGCAGACCAAATTCATCCCTATCGAACACCACCAGCATGTTTATCCCATTCTTCCCTAGGTTCTGTGCTGCTTGTACTGGGACATAGTGTTCTCATGCCTCTCTTAGCAGCAGCAGCAGCATTGCACTACATCATTTCAGCAGTGGATGGAGCAACGACACGTGCAGATGGATAGCGGGTTTTTTGTGAACACATAGATTATCATCTTAGTGCTAAGAATTTCCTAAGTAAGCCGAGACACACATTATACAATGTTAAGTCCGAATCTCCTTAAGCATGAGAAGAAAAAAAACTGAGACCAACATGACTTTTAGCAAACAGACCACAGAAGCAACCTCCTTGATGAGGAGCTATTGGCAGGTTGAGCATGCAGACACCAGACTCTGCACTGTGCAGCACTCTAGCACCAAACCCCCAACTTCATGACTTAGGGAGACAGCGTGCTTACCATCTCCTCTCCTTCAGTCTAGTTTTTAAGTGAAATTATTATACGTCCAGGAAGGTTGTTATTCACTAATGGCAGGCTTCATCTCTTGAAAATTAAGTTAAACTTCAGGAATTTAAGTTGGTCATCCTGACACTTTCTCTGGACAATGGTAAGAGAGGCACTCCTACAGGGAAAAATCATCCATTCTTACAAAAACATTTAAGACATTTTCTGGCTCGTCCTTTGGAGGTTGTATCATCTCCTCTCTGCCCAGCAGGAGCTCAGGCACTAGCTTTTACCGTAGGGCAGATTCTTCTTGCCTAACTTTAAACACAGAAGAGGTGTTTTCATTTAAAAGGGTGTTTGTTCAGAGCAAGTGCAGCAGAGACTGATCTCTCCATCCTCCAGAGCTGACAGCACAGTCCCTCCAACAAGCATGAGATGTGGAAAGTCTTTAAAGAAACCTTTAGCCAGCTGCATACAGCACATTGCATGAAACACTATTTGTCAGGCTTGCAAAAGTACTTCACTCACAGAGCAAGCAATCAACTGTACATACTTTCAGATGATTTAATCACCCACTTCTGTACCCTGAGCTTTCCAAGTTCTCCCTAGACACTGATGCTTGCCAGCTATTCTTCTTCAAACATATATCATTAAACACACAGGGTGGAACGGCCTTTCCTTGACACTATTGTTTAATGGCACAAGGTAATACCCATCAAGTTACTATATGAAATCCCAAAATATTCAAAGAAGAGAGGAGGGGCAAGGGAAGAAGCCTACAAACTGTGACCTGTTAAAAGGATGTTGGCTTCTGTTCAGGTTTCAATAATCCATAGGCACAGGGGTTTCACTTTTTACCACTTCAAGCTGGCACAGGTCAAAGAACCCATGACCTCACCCTCGGGTCACCAGGCTGCAGATGCCAAATACTTTTCAGTTTCTGGGCAAGCAGCAGGTCTCTAGTCTGCACGCAGCATACTCAGATTGCTCAGTGCATAATGAAGTACCTTCTCTTTGCAACCTCATCTCTCCATTAGGTAAAGCATGGACAATTTTAAGGAGCGATCATAAGATTTTTTTTTCTCTCACTGCTGAGCTAGCACGACTAACGTATCATCACTCACGTTTTCCTCCTTCTCATCATCGCTTGTCAGTCACAATTAGAATTGCTGCTCAGTTCCTGGGTTGTAGCTTATGAACAAAGGCAACTTTGAACAACAAAAAATGCCAACTTCAAACCATTTGATCTCTCCTTTCATCCCCAGCCAACAGCAAACAACACTAAACCACAACAAAAAACAGATGTTCACGCATTCAACAGAAGTGATCAGAGCATGTCACTGTCTTAATCCAAATATTAAAAATGCAACCATCAAAATGAGGTATTAACAAGGGACAAAAGGACTTACAGAGTACCCAGGAGTTTTCCTGTCATTACCCAGAAATTACTTCTAAGGTTATTGTGCTTTTTGGAAGTTTAGTAACAGATTATTAATTTGATACAGAGCAGAGGCTTTCACCCAGAGACACACTGACTCCTACATTTTTATGGTACTAATCTAGCTATAAAATTTGTCAAAATTTTATCAAAACAAATTCTTCACTACATTCCAGAAGATGAAAAACACTCTGCAGATTGAATGTTGGATGTAATTCAGTCAGTAAAGATATTCATGTTCATCAGAAGTCAAAGCTAGTAAATGAGGTTCAGCTTTGCACAGGATGGGTAGAAAAACATCACTTCTCTAATGGGAATTGCGTAGCTATCACTCCACCTAGAAGCACTTGCAATTTGAACGCAACATGACAACTTGCTTTTCATTGGTTCCCATGTCGCTGATGCAACTACAGGATTTGCAGCAGTGGCTGATGGTAATACATGGCCATGGATTAAGCTCAGCATCAGAGACACTGGTACCAGTTTAACTTCCATCTTAGAAAGAAGGTCCAAAGAGGGACCAGAGATGCTAGAGCCTAACTTCCGAAACTGAAGTGAGACAAAACTCCACTACTGATGGTGCTCACACTGCCTCCGTACTTCCACAGCAGTGGCATTAATTTCAATAATTGGTTCTGGTTGATGCTGGTTGTAAGGTCACAATCCAAGTTTCAGTGGGTACTTTGTTGTTGTTCTCTTTCCCCTCCACCCTCACCAAAACATTAGCCTGTGCAGGTTCCAGACATTGTCTCCCTAGTTCAGAGGAAAAATTAAGAAAGAAATTAAGCAAAGAAAACATTAATTGTCAGGAAAAAAATT
>NW_008825157.1:226837-233006 GCF_000699105.1 Pygoscelis adeliae | reverse complement strand
AACAAACTGGCACTAATACATCAGGGATAAAATCCAGGGCTACACATTAGTGGTAACCAGTACACCTATAATTTTAAGATTATGAATATTCAAGATCTTAACTCAAAAAAGAGAAAAACCAAAACAATGCTGAGGGGAAAGGGAAAGAAAACCCATACGCAAGTTTTTTGAAAGCAAATCGGTCTTGATGCTTTTGCAGTGGCTACGATTTTGGGATGACTACTGTGTTGATGGGCAAACAACATCAGAGGTCAGAGATGCTCTGTATGCGTGTCACTACCTGCAACACCATTTCATTGCAGCTGACATCTCTACAGCAAGGATCTCCAGCTGCCAATGTTTACTGAGCTGAAAAAGGTCAAAGAAATAAAACTGACCTTTTCACATGGGCCTGCTGGGTAAACATGAGGCATTGCTAGGCTTGAAAATGGATTAAAAGGGGCGGAGGGGGAGGAAAGCTCTTGCAAGAGCCTCTGTGGGTAAAAATCCAGCAGTGCCTCCACTCCATCTAGTGAGATCACTGCCGTCATTTGGGCTCGACTTTGTTGGCTTTCAGAGTAGGGGCTTTTGGCAGAGTGTCACATCTGACAACAGGAGTGGGTCTATGCAAAGATTGGAAAGCTTTCCTGCTCAGTCACCTAGGAAGGCAGGTCCAAATCAGGTCCACAGCCATATCCTGTACCATGCTGCTGTCACCACTCGTGAGACACACAGGAACAGTGGCATTAGTTTTGCATTGGGTCCCAGTTTCGCCACGGTCCTTCCCTTAGGGAGAAGGGAACACTTAGCCTCTCGAGGTTAGGTACAGAGGTCACCTCGGCTTTGCATAGCCAAGCTTTTATAAGTGAGCTCTTCCCACACCCCAACTCTTCAGGCACTAGCTCTCATTTCAGCACTCAGCACCGTGTTCTCTCTTCTGCCCTTCCTGCTACTAAGACTTCTTTAAAAAACGCCAATACAACAGGATTGCAGAGAGTCATATTTACCAGATACACAGAACATGCCAGACCCAACATCAACATGCTGCTTCTCTGGCTTTCTACAGAAAACACTGAGTGACTCCAGAAAGCTCGGTGAGGGCAAGCTTAGGCCAACCCTGAGCATTTCTCAAAAATCCCAGCCCAAGAGTTAACATCCAGATTTTCAAGAACTGAGCACCCACAACATTAAAGACTGCATGCAGTATGATAGCAACTTCTAGATGATGTCTTCCTTGGAAAATCCTGACCATGGTTAGATATTGGTAAAAAAGCACAATGCCAGGAAAGCCTGGCCTTTGGATACAGAGCAGTTTTGCTCTCTGCTTTCAGAAGCTTTGCCTCGTTGCCTCCAGATTGTGGAGGATATGTACAGGGTAAAATTAAGGTCCCTACACAAACATGGGACCAGCAATAGCTGCTGTGAAGCAGCAGGTTGAGCAAACACAAACCCTGCACTTTTGAAGCCATAGTAGGATTTTTAGGAGGACAACTACCCAACTTGTTGTGGTCATATCAGCACGAAGCAGGTATTGTGAAGTCACAAATAATCACGGACAGCAGCCAACAATATGCAAGTTTCATAATGCCTTCTATTTTTTTTTAAATAGAGCAAAACACGGACTCAAAAATTTTATTCATCATAACTATGCCATTCTCTAATATTATTGTATTAAAGTTTATACTTTTTGTGACTTAACAGCCTGCTGATGCAAATGACTGCCACCAAGTCAAATGCACAGAAAATAAACAAGCAGGAAGAGAAATACAGGCTGACTGGTAATACATTCACCTTTACAACTGTCTTGCCACTTGAAGAGCATGTCCTTTCACAAGCCAGAGCAGTATTTCCTTTTGTGTGGGTTTTTTTTTTACATTTACTTTTTTCCCCAGAACATTCAAGCACATCTTTAATGTATTATTCAAACAGAAGCAATGATTAATTAATCAAAACTGTGTTGTATAGGGAGAAGAAAACTGGGCGCTTGTGCAACACCCAGCCAGATGCTCCAACTTAAAGGGAATCATAAGGGAGGATGTGTCAGCAATAGTGCTTAATTATGCAATAAAAAATGATGGGATTTCAGAGACAGCTTTTAGGTTTTTAGTAGCATCTCTTTTCAGTGCTTCTCTTCACCATATATAGGCTACATGCCTCCTTCCATATCCCATCTATCAGAGTTATTGCAGCAAAGAGCACTTGCTCAAATCTCAGGCAATCTGGCTTGCGCAGAACAACCAGCACCTGGATTCAAAATTAACCAATAGACTGTCCCTAAAATACATTGCTTTTAGTGACAAGCATCCCTTATGCGTGCCTCAGTACTTTTTAGGTAAGGAAGACAGACCTGTATAACAGGCAAGCAATCAAATCTGGAGTCAGGAGGGCTGGTCTCTACTTTTGGCTTTGTTGAGCTATACAAGCCAGCTCATTTCTTGGTGTTTTTTCTTTCCTCTCCCATACTACATCTTTTTAAGGTTGTGAATTTAAGACCTCACCAAAAAAAAAAGTTAAAGCATTTAAGATGTTTAAAACCATCCTAATGCATTTTCCTAATCCTGTCTAGGACAGGTTTGAGCAGGGCTGTTTCAAAGAGGGAACAAACTGTTCTCCAGGTTTGCAGTGGGACAAAGAAAATGCAAGCTAGATATTAAAAGAAACTTTCCTTACAGCAGTAGCAATGAAGCATGAGAACAGGTTATTGAGACTTTCTGTGGAGTGTCTATTCTCAGTAGCCTGGACATCTTGAAGAAGAGGCTGGATGTACTTCTGTCAGAAACAGTTCAGGTTGAGACCTCACCGCCACAGGGCAGAGATGAGCTACGTGATCTCTTGTGATCTCTTCCAGCTCTACTTTTCTACAATTCAGTATTTTTTAAGAAGAGAAATTTAAAAGTTTTAAATTGTCATATCTTTTTCCAAAGCACTGAACTCTTCACTGTTTCCATTCATGAAAATATCTATACTTGTCTTAATTAAACTACACATAAGAAATAGGTTTTTCAGATTTTTAATGTTTTGTGCAACATAACGTTTTTGCCTTCTGGTTGGTACTTCCAATCAGAAGTTACAGGAAAACATCAGCCCGAAGAACTGATTTTTTTTTTTTTCTGTCATTTAAGACATGAGGTAAGGTTTTAAGGGATTAAAAATAATGTAATAAAAATAGGGAATGAAGCAACTGTTCACTGTTCACCAGCCCTAGAGCTCAAAGGCCACCAGTTCAGCTCTAACTACTGTCCTTGTTCCCCTTCAGAAGCCCATAAATTAGCAAAAATCACTAAACA
The DNA here is from genome assembly GCF_000699105.1 of Pygoscelis adeliae. NCBI lineage: Eukaryota > Metazoa > Chordata > Aves > Sphenisciformes > Spheniscidae > Pygoscelis > Pygoscelis adeliae. The sequence continues at coordinate 229,740 of NW_008825157.1, read as the reverse complement.
TCTGGTTCAAGTACATGCAAAAGATGAAGGCAGAAAACAACATATCATTTTGAAGCTTCATATTTTATTACACTTGTCGTGCCCTCTGCCCTTTATTTCTCTCTAACCTACTGCATCCTTCCCAAGGTCGCACTTTTCTGCCTCTACAATCACATCTGTTGTCAAAATGCAACATCGTGACATGGTGATGATGTAATGAGACAGCAAGAGCCACTCAGGGAGGAGTTATCCAGGAGGAACAGACCACCATAGCAAAGATGGAGAAGGAGAAGCATAACAGTTTACATTTGAGAGGAACAAGAAAAGAAATTGCAAAAACACATGTAAAACTTTTAGCTCTCGTTTAACATTATTTCATTTTTTAGATAAAAGCTGATTGTTCCAGAAACCTCCATAGTCCCTTAGCCAAGCTCTCAGTTGTACCAGCACTGGACACAGGAGACTACGGACATTCTCACTGTCTACTGATCCACTGCAATTTAATCAGACCCACAGATTTTAAGGTTATTATAATGGTGGTATCTGCTTTTTTCTATAACGCAGATCAAAGAACATCCTTCAGACTCTCACACTAAACCCAACAGCTCCTTTGGGCTGTAAAATCTCTTGTAGAGAAGCACCAGTCTTGATGAAGGCTTCGTGAGATAGTGAGTCTACCATATCCTTAGATAACTTGTTCCAATGCTTACTTAGCCATACTGTTAAACTTGTTTCTAATTTAACTACCTAAATGGCCAATATGATTTTTGTTTTTCCCAAGAAACCACACACCTGTATGAAGAAACAGGCCATTACCACATAAAAAAATTAAAATAAATACCCAATAATACAAAATATGAGCAAAGGTAACTGCTTGCGGGATACTCTTTCTAGCAGGGAAGTAATTGGCAGAGACAAAACATCTCCCACTAAAGATGCAGCTACCTGTCTGTCCTAAATTTAAAGAGGCAAGATCCAAGAGATCACTCTGTTTCGCTCCCTTACAACAACAGTGAAATCAGATTCTGGGAAAAAGTGAAGCTAATCACACATTGTTTGTTCTTTTCCTGAAAGCTGGCAATTGCTAAAGGCAATGTGCAACGATACAGAGGTATCTGAACCCACTCTGCCTGAATTAGCCAATACATCCAGATGGCCTCAGGTGAAAAAAAGGTAACTGAGACCCTAGAAGGTAGGTAGCCCTTCTGCATGACCCTACTCTTGAGCTAATTAGCCCTTTCAAGAAGCAGAAATATTTAGTGTAATTTCAGTATTATGCTACAAAGGGTGCATTACCTCCGGGTACCTCTGCTTGGCACTACAGTAGGCATACCTCGAGAGCTGGACAGCTGTGCTCTTACAGGCATTGTGTCTGTAACATATTGATGCTGGCAAATTGCTAGATCCTTTTCAGAAGCTTAATTTCCTTGCTTATTGCTAGTCCTTCCACATTTGCTCTCTGTTGATATAGATTAAATATTTTAAGACCTATGCCATAAAGGCTTTGGCTAGTTTCATTTTTCACACATGCTGACAGTGTATGATGATGCAAATTGGGTTGTTACATCATCCTTCTTTGGATCTAGGAAGATGAATTTTACCTAATTCTAGTCATGACAAAAGCTAACCTATAGATTTACCTATAACCTGATCTTTTTCATGCCAGTGAGTCAGAAATGACTGGTTAGCAAGTGCTAGCTAGACGCATCCTTTGGCTGGTTGTGAACACTAGCGTGTCTTAACCCAGCTAGTCTAAAGCCTTCAAGTTTTTCAGCAGTTGGGGATCTCCCTTAAACCTCTCCCCTTCACTTCTCTAGGAAGAGAGATATGGAGACAAGCCTAATCAAGTAGGCATGTGATTCTGTCCTCTCTTCCAAGCATCCTCCCTGCTGCCCAAAGACATTATAAGGAGCTAGCATCAGAGTCCAGATAACGCTCAAACCAATACAGTCAGTCCCAAGAAGAAGCTTGAGCTGATTTTCTCAGTATATACAGCTCCTTTTACATTTGCTCAGGCACCTCTGTGAGGTGTATGACAAGGAGGTATCTGACCTACTCCACTTTGTGGGGCAACTCTGCAAAAGGAGAAAAAAAAAAAAAGACATGTTTTCCCTTCCCAAAAGAGCAGGGAAGAGCAAAGAAAAAAAAAAAAAAAAGAAGCCAGCAAATAGTCGTTACAAACCCAAGCCCTGCTTTCCACATTTCAGATGTTGGTGATGAAGATGGGGAGGGTAACAAGAAGACAGAGTGGCAATGCTGCAGATTCCCTAAGAAATTCAGTCCATGTTTGGCATCCTTTAAGGGAGATGGAAAAAAGGAACTCTTGTTCTTTTTCCTTTGTGATGTGCTCTAGGTGGAACAAAGCTATTTAATTTTAGAACAAAAATCACTTTGTATCTTTCATCTAAGGGCAGGCTGCAGAAGTTTCGATTACAGCTGTCACAAACTTAATGTCCAGAACTACAGGCAAAACCATGGCTGTGTCATTCATGTATGCTCACAGATGGGCCAGTGCTCATCACCAAAGAGTGTGGACAAGCGACAGATTTGGAGTTGAACCCACCTCCACCAGCCAGATACATCCCCAGCCTCACAGCATCCTCAGGCTGGCTCAGTTAGCATGTGTGGTCCTAAAACTGCCAGAACAGACAACGAGGTGTCAGCTTTGCTCTAGGGCACCTTTGACTCCCTATGCACGCTTCAGTCAATTAGGAATGACTTTGCACTTAAATTCAGATTTCTGTTGAAACTCCTGCTTTTGACACAATCATGTAACTGTCTCCAGTATGGGTACTGTAGAGGCCCATCTCTGCATATCCAGATGCAGGGGGGTCACAGCTGTATACAGTCACACTGCCAGGTGACTACCATGGCCAGTTACCAGCCAGTGATCTCTTAATTAATGTGCCTGACGCCTCATATAG
>NW_008825157.1:222301-226788 GCF_000699105.1 Pygoscelis adeliae | reverse complement strand
TATCCTTCATTCTGAGGCTCTAGGGGGATCTTTGCCAGCTGCACCCTGTCTTGCACCCATTCTTCATCTCCATTTTCTCTACCAAAGTGCTTCAACCAAGATAATGGAAGTGGCCCTTCACACTGGTCAAGGCTGAACGTTTAAAAACAAACCACTTATGAGTTCCTCCTCTAGTACTTCCCTTCTGAAAACCCTGGCCAACCTCAGTATCTGATTTCTGAACAGAGGAGGGTACCCACTTCCCTGGATCTGCTGACTGTGCTCCTATTAATACAGCCCAAGATGCTGTTAGCCATCATCATTACCAGGGCACATGGCTGGCTCACTGTCTACCAAGACCCCCAGGTGCTTCTCAGCAGACCTGCTCCCCCGCCAGTTTGTCCCCAGCCCATATTGCTGCAGGGGTTTATTCCATCCCAGGCTCAGGACTTCATATTTGCCATCGCTCAATTTCGTCCATTTGCTGTTGGCCCAGTCTTCCAGCCTGCGTAGGTCCCCCTCTGAATGGCAGCCCTGCCCTTGAACTATTGCCTAGTACCCCAAATCTGGTATCATTTGGGAAACATTATCTGCAACAGTTTTTGTGTCACAGCCCACTTCTGTTTGCCCCTACACACCCAGCTACTAAAAATCCCATCCTAGTCATGGCTTAGCTTCCTCCTGTACTGCCTGACCATATAACAGGAGCCATTCAAAGTCTTAAAATATTTATGTTGCACTCTCATCCTCCAGGAGCACGAGTGAAATAAAGCACAAAACCCTCTTAACTCATCTGCCTCTATGAGGCAGAAAACCAGCATTTTATACATTGCCTTTTAAGGTAGGGGCTCACTTTTTCTCCATGCAACATCCAACCTGAGCAGACAAAGAAAATTGGATCTAGCCTTGCTCAAGACTTTTTGAACATTCCCCTCAGTCAGTGGTGTGTAAACGCACAGCCATGCCATGCCATGGCACATTGGCAAGCAGCTTTGACTGTCAGAAGCTTCTCCTAGAGAGGTTTGTCAAAACTGCCCTCACATCGTTCATTATCCTTTTGCCCTCGTTTCCAGTGCACCTGACTGCATCACCTTTTCAGCATTTAATTATTCCCTTTTCCACCCAAGCTGAAGACTAAGGTTTGGCCTTGGACCCCTTCGTCTACTCCACACTAGCTCATTAAAAAGTTGGTGTGCTACAAATGTGAGAAAGAAAGGACAGACAACAGGAGATAAAGAGGTACTAAGAGATAAAACTGGAAATGATAAAGCCACTCAGTGTATCCAAAGAACAAGATCAGTGTTTATTCCTAACCCTTCCAGACTAACACTTTTTTGCTCATTTATCTTGAAATGGTTAAGTGTGGACAGCAATAGCGTTCTGCTAGTCAGCAGGATTTCATGAGCTTCCTAACAGAGTTCAAAAAAAAAAAAAAAAAAGAAAGAAGGTAGGAGCATTTCTGTTAGACTCCCTTACAAAAAAAGCCTGAGCTTTTCTCCATTTTCCATGTACTTCGTCTCTAAAATGGCAACAGGAAGCACTCGGATAGCTCTGAAAGGACCAATACTGAGCTTTGTCAACAAATGCTTGTCTGTCACAGTGAAACCAACTTCCTGAGCATGAATTATTCGTGTTCAAGGATAAAAGTGGATAACCCAGAAGATTAGGACATTTCTTGCATAGCACTTTTTTCCTTCTGCAGGGCAGGCTGTTTCCGTTATTTGTAGCTAAGATTTGCCAAGAAAGTTAAACTCGGCCAAGACATCTAAAGGTCTTTCTGGATCACTATATTGCTTCTCTCCCTCTTACTGTTCATCATACAAAAAGCTGCTTTGACATTTCTCCCTTATTCATTCAGACCAGGGATACAAATACAGAACCCAAGGGTTTCAGATCATCAAACACCAGCAGAGTCCAGACTAGGATTTCCACAAGATGGGAGATGTGCACTTGAGCTCACTTAGGACCTTCTTAAATGCCAGTCACTAGTGGCATGATGGAACCATCTTTGGTTTTGTTTGTTAAGGGGCAGGAGGGGGTGCTTTTTTCAACATCTGCAGTGTTCTTTGAGTAGCTTGGGAAGTTTTTAATGCTTTGTAATTGTTGCTGTTACCCAATGATGAAAAGTATAGCTGCTCAGGGTTACACATATGGGGGAAAGGAAGAAATAACTGGAAATTAACTGTGATTTTTTTTTTTTTTAATTAAAAGGTACCATTTGAGGGAAGAATAAGTTACAGATTCTCCCTTTATATGCATTAGATCATACCTTTTTAGGTAAAAAAGTGAATTCTGCTTTCACTTATATAAGAGCATATAAGATGTAGATCCACTAAAGTAGCCACAGAGGTGAATAAGTTTCCACTCTCAATTAGGGGTCAAATTCACTCATTTCTGCATTTTCTATAAATCTAGAAATTTTCTATAAATCTAGTCTAACCCCTGGCTAAGACACACTCTCAGCTGTCTGCAGCTAGCCTCTGGGCTGCTTTTTTCAAAGTTTCTCATTTTGTATTTTGATGCATGATTCATACAAGATATGATTTACCCCTTCATTAACTTGCCTCAAGTAGAGATGGTTGGATGCTATTAGGTCAAAAGCATTTGAAAAATTTCCTTCTTTTTGGTTGATCTACTCAGTGAATCAATATTCTTCCTACTCAACCAGTTCTACTCTCAAGGGAAGTCGGATGTTCATGGCCCTGACCTTAAATATTGGCCCTTAGCCCATCACTTAAAATGATAGACAGTAATTACAGAATTGGTGGACAGAACTGTCAGTTGAGAAAAAACACACCAGGGAAAGTCAAAGGTGATTGGAAAGAAAACACGGATACGCTGAGATCTGGCTAACAGGATCTCACTAAGAAGGTGATATATTGTAGCTTGCCTCTGATAACAAATACACTGGATCTAATGTTTTTATGAAAACCTACATATGTTTCAGGCTGGAAGTTGTGAACATAAAGAACTTTGATTCAATTCCTTCTATGTCAGACACATTATCCCTTTCCCCCTCAACTCTGCTGGTCATACCCTTGGAATCTCAAGAGCTCTAGTGGTACTGCTTTATTTATATCAGTGTCATCAAAAAGATACTACTGCTAGCTGGTATGAATTCAGACTATATTCCAAGAAGAGAGCACCTTGCAAACTGTAGTTAGCGCTATTGACTCATTTGAGATGAGCAGGACTATTTGATTTGTTTTCCCCTTGTTTTTGCTTGAAGAAAAACAAGTGCTAGAGTAGTCACCTGAAATCTTCAGTAACACAGAAACCACGTTCGCATAGTTCAAGATTCAGAAGTCTTCAGTGATCCTGGCTACCCACCTCATTAAGACCTGAAAAGGACTGGGCTTGCATAGGGCAGGTGCTCATACCTCCTGAAAGTCGCACAGCTTTGAGGTATTTCCTTCTGTGCTTCCAGTCTTTGCTTTTGAAAAATTAAATTGCAGCTACAAGTTTCTAAACCAGAATGGCAAAGCATTCTCCCCCAGCATTTCTCCGCCTGGTAAACATTTTGTTGGCATAATGCAGTTTGCAAAAGAAACACCCTAATGCGGTCTACAAAGCAAAAGCTGTGCCTCAGTACTGCTAGAAAGTACAATACTGCTACAGGCATTTTAATATACAGCAGTTCTTTTATGTTGATACCTTCCTCTGAGACCAACAAAACTGATCAATGAAAATATGAAGCGTGTTCAGGATGTATTTCCTCCTCACCCCCAACAATGTATGCCATGAAATGCCCCTCACATAATCCATGCCAGATAAACCCTTTGTTTCCTATCGGCCTGTCAGCTTACTGTCACCCCAGCAAACAAGGCTTTGGAGCAGTATTTAAATCGGAAGCAAAGACTTCAGAGAAGTCTGTTAAAACATATTTGAAAACAAATCCCATTAGCAACTTAAGTGACTTATTTCAATAGGAAATGACAAATGTAGACTTTCTTGTTTTGATGATACCCTGAAAGATGACAGTTACAATTTCTCAAAATAATGCCCCGTTTCCAAAACATTTTCTGCACACTCAAGAGAATCTCTTAACAAAAGCAATTACTCTGAGGTTCAATATTGGTGGCCTAGTGGTACTATTCCTGGTCAGACAAGAGCATGGAAAACTGACAGTTTTCAGTATTCGGGTGAAAAGACATACGTTCGTGATCATAATGTAAAGGTGTGTGGTTTTGCCATAATTATGTTTTACTAGGAGCAGTGAAAAGGTACTAGTCTTCCAGTATATCTGAAAAAAATCTGCAGGTTCAGAAAATTCTTTGAGTCGAAATGGCCCACCAGTTATGATGGGTTTTTCACTAAGCTTTTGGTTGTGACACTAAGAGCTACAACGCTGTGAACCTCAATTCACATGGACATCACCATCTCCTTTTCCTCACCTCCCACAAATACATTTGTAGAGAAGACATTTTGACAATTAAAACAAACAGGAATATGACGTCCCAAACCCCTTCCTGACCCTTGCTACAGAAGGAGAATTTAACAACAGTTAA
>NW_008825157.1:211612-222244 GCF_000699105.1 Pygoscelis adeliae | reverse complement strand
TTGACAGGCAGGGAAAAAGATATTGCTTTGCTTAAAATAAATGGTTCCCCTGCAACTGCTGAAAGCTCTTCCATGGAAAGCTCTTACCTCTCTGCTTTGGAACTAAGCAGACAGAGCAACACTGGAGACTGGAGCACTTGGTTGGCATATCAAGTATTTCTAGGCAAAACACTTGTCATGTGCCTTCCCCAAGGTGATCTGCATCCACCTTTTCCACAATTTGAGCAGAGCAGCTTTTTCAGATAGTTTGCAGTGCATTCACCAAGTGGTAATGCGTCCTTCACCTGCAAATTGTTACTGTGTGATTTATATAAAATAATCAAAGTCTGAGTTCTTCTGACTGGACATATGTGTCCTGCGGTATGCCTCCATACCCTTGGCTACATAAACACAACTCCAAGGTCTCCTCTATGCGTATCATATCTCATTATAATTACATTTTAAATCAATATATCTAAAGCAAGAAACTCCCTGTGGATGTCACTACAACTCAGCATAAGGGTATATTTTACTTGTATATCTCATTCCAATATATCTATGAAACTATGCTACACTAGTACAGATGCCTTCTGATTACTATCTCTAGAAATAAAAGAACCTGATTTTGAAAGATTTGCCAGTCCAGGGTGATGTTTTTTGACCCAATGCCAGGTTTAATTTACCATGTAAGTCCTGACTAGCAGATACAGTAGTTTTATTTCAGGCAGTGAAGGCTGTTTTATTAAAATAAAAATATTTAGAGAGAAAACGTCATTGGTAAGTTAATTTTTACAAGTATACAGTTGCATGCTTCAGATACCAATTACATTTTTTTTTTTTTAAATACATAGAATATTTTAAGTCTGTGATTAGTGCTGCTTTAAAAATTACCTTACCTGGGGCACATTTTTCCTAGGTAACCATGTACTAACAGAGTAAACAGCAGGGTTAGCACAGCAAGTTTGTGCCTTTTTTTTTTTTTTGTCTTTGACACTTGTGACAAGGTTTATGACAGCTCCAGTTTTTCAGCAGAGAGGATTTTTTTGCTTAAATATCAAGCAAGTCTATCACAGGTCAGCTCAAGCATGGATTTGCTTTATAAAAGTGAGCAGAACTGCTTATTCATAACAAGTGCCAACTCTATTTCAAATATTTTTAATATTTACCTTTACATGGCAGTGTTATGAGATGCTGGAAAAGTACCATCCCTAGCCTGAAGATGTATAGCCTGCTTCTGGACTGCTGTCTGCCTCAATAATGAGAGTAGAAAGAGAAAACCTCAGTAAGGTGGTAGATCTTTGATGACCCCTCTCTTCCCACTCCGCATGTAAGCAGGTAATTTAAGTTGGACTCTGTTACAGAAAGATCTCCAAGGATCTATCTATGATGGTGATTGAATGGCCTTTTCTCTTCCTGACCAAAAAGTGAAGTCAAACTCTTTCTTGTCTTTCAAGCAGTTGATTTTCGTCAACTATCCACTATATGAATAAAAACCTTTGAAACAGCTGGTCCAAAAGGAAGTACATCTCACCTGTCAAGAAAGACGTGGCAAGAATAGGTCTGCAGACTGCACAGGCTTTTAAGCGTTCATGAGCTTTTTGTGCAAGTATGAAAACATTATCCTCAGTTTCCAGATCAAACTGCCACACAGAAAAATGTTATCTACATGAGGGAAATCATACCTGCAGATTTTAAGAAAGAAGTCTCCCCTACCCTTTAAATTCGTGAACAAACAGAAGAGCATGCAAAAATTCAGGGTTAACAGAATCACTGGTAACAGTCTGTCTCCAAGGATTGTGTGAGCAGTTCAGGGAAGATCTGTGTGGATACAATCTCTAAGAGATCTTGGGTCATTTGGAGTGTAGAAATCACTACTCATTTTCCACAGTAGATGCTACTTGTTACTTAAGACAGAATTCATGTGAGATCATTTTAGTTCTCTAAATGCTCGTTGTCCAGTCTGAACTCATTGCGCAGACTCCTGTTACACTCAATGCAGAAAGACATGCAGCTCCAAAGGGGGCTCTTGCGTGTCTGTTGGCATAGTGTCTCTAACAGACTCCATGTCCAACCTGCAGCTAGCTAAATCTTACATGTCCCAGTTGAATACAAACTGATATTAAATCCTAAATGAAACATTTCTAAACAAAAAACATTAGCACTTTTGCATTGCAGAGCCATTCCTGGATATTTATATCTGATAGTTACACTTGAGAGGTTTCCCTGTTCTAGGATTACTAGAACAGCCAGCATCTCCCACACTACGTGAAACTGAAAACCAGTTGCACATCAGCAGAAGACAGCAACTTAAATATACAGTTTGGTCTAGCAACAACAGTACTGAAGATCAATAACATTTTTTGAGGCCAAGAAAGAGCAAGACCCCAGCACGGGACAAGGAAACAGACTCTTCTGGGTTTGATCTCAACTTGCCTTTCTCACAGCCTTGGACAATTCAGCAATATCAACACTGCAGCAAGAGTAGAGTCAATGAAATGTCAACATACACAAGCTAAGTTTGAGAAGAATTCCCAATTCCCACTGATGTTAGCAAGAAACTTCTCTTACAAGGTTAACTCTTACTTCAGCACCTAACTGCACAGAGTGATAGTAAGGCCTTATTACCTCGACTAGAAAATTCGGATATACCTTTAGCTTTGTAATCAACGTAATGAGGACAATTACATTTACCTCATGCATTTTAGGGAGCTGTGTGGAGTCATTAATCGCTCTTTACCGTGAAGATGAATGCTGTTCTATGCCAAGTTGGAATACAATCATAAGGCCAGGCAGAAGAAGCCTTATTTAACATAGTTGTAACTGATGAGAGTAGACTTAAAAAACAGGAAAAAACAAACTCCCTTTGGATTACTAAAATAGGTGCAATGCACACAAACCTTTGCAGAAGACAGAAAAAGAGAATGGAAGATACTTAGAGAAACAATAGAAAGAGAAGCCAGTCCTATTGTTAAATCAAAGACTAAACATTCTGGAGAACTTGCCTCAATTCTCTATTTGGCTACAAGCTTTCCTGCCAAAGCTTAGTCCATCTAGTTTCCCTGTACTTCTGTTCCATCTTCCACTCCAGGAAAGATGACAGCACTGCCTTTGTGTTATCCACACTACAAGGGAGGATAACAATGATTAACCGAATTGGATACTCATTGCAATCTAGCTATGACTACCCAGAACTCTGCATGAACTCATTTTCTTGCTAAAAAACTCAGTGAAGGTCCATCTTTGCTTTTTTTTTTTTTTTCTCTGAACCCTGCACACTTCTGGAAGAAGGGGTCTAACTCTAGTATCTGCAGAGCCCAGGACACAAAGCCTGGACCACAATCACAATGCAAAGAACAAATCCAAATCGGGGCCTTTCGTGCACCAGAACTTACTTAGAAGCTCCTCAAAACCCAAGTGCTTTGTATGAATTTCATTCAGCAACACTTAATCCAGCAGCACCTAAGAACACAGTAAGTTTAACTCTGAAAATTAGACAAAACTTTTTATTATCAAGTGATAAAATTACTTTTTGTCCCATCAATCTTGTCTCTGCCAAGACTGAATCCCTTAGAAACATTTCTTACGAAAGGCATCCACTCAAAAAGAATTCTCCCCAGGAATAATTACTGAGCAAGAACTTCCATCTATATTTAATTAAAGATGAAAAAAATCTTACCATACTCAAAAGTAACTTAGACCTTGCACCAAGAACTTAGCACATATTGCCAGTGATAAATTTAAGGACATAGCCTGGGTTGGGTCCATCTTCTTAACAAATAGAAGCGTGGAGAACTTTCTATTGTATTTCAAGAAAGTTTCAAGTGAGAAGCAGACTCAGCAATGTTTCATTCAGTCTCTTAACCTAACGAAGGCCTGATCTAAAGCTCATCAGGAGACAAGAATCATTCCAATAATCTTTGTGTGCTTTGAATCAGGCTCTCTGAGAAAGCAATAATTTCTTTTTGTGCCATACTTTTAGACTAGCAAGGGGAAAACCACCTTGCCGTCAGCATCAACAGTAAAGTTTATACTCTTCAATAAGGACTGGATTTCAAAGGATGTTTGTTCCGCACTCGAACTTCAGATATCTTTTAGAAAAACAGCTGTTGGTCATACTTGACATAAAGCATTGTGGCAAAAGAGATAGCTGACTTTAAAAATGCTGGTCCCTTCATAAGGCGTAATAGCTAAGTGCCATAGTGAGGTTAGCCCCATGCAATGTCGGTGGAAAGTGTGATAATGGATGGAAGGAGGTGAAATCATGTAGTCTAGCTCACAGACCCTAGGGGTGAGCACTGCAGACCTCAGGAGAAGAGGACCTTAAGACACAAGAACTACAAAGCTCAAGAGGCATTTTGGCATCCTTTCAAATTGAACCGTTTTTACTAAAAATTTTAATTTTGAGGCCATTTATTTCTAGTTATGTTTGGGCATTTTCCCCCTCTTTTTTTTTAATTAAGCAGTACATTATTCTTTGGAAAGTTAGCACTTTTCACATACACTAAAAGAACAAAACACCATTAAAAATGGCTTTCTCAAACATCCGGTCAGGGTCCCTCCATCACTGTGCTGAGTTCCCTACAACTCCAATAGTGAGGCAGACCTAGTTCAAAACCATTTACTGAGCAGCACTCCTGAAATATGCACAAATGCCTTTTTGCACATTTCCCCACATAAGTCCTTTTCCACTATGACAGAGTCCAACATGTGATGCATTCTCTGAGCTTACTGTTGTCAGCTCACTTACTTGCTGTTTTAGCATTATTCAGCACCTCACACTGAGCTGCTCTTTCTTACTGTGAAGTGCTGCTGGATTTCTACCGCAGTGCTATTTGGTTTCCATTCAAAAAAGAAGAAAGTGGGGGGTTCATTCTGTTTTTAAACAGACAGGCTGCTTGTATCTTCAGAAAATGAATGCTTGAACACCCTCAGAAACAAGATTGTTATTATCTTTTTAAAATAGCAAAATAGATTTTATTTTTTTTTTTACCACGACTCTGCTGGTAACCTGGGTACATCGTTTTCCCCGTGCTGCACTGCTTTTCTTGATCTCATCTGAATGCAAGCCCTCTGGGACAGGTTGCCTGGTCTGTGGATTTTCATCACCTAAAGGAATTGTTCCAGTTGTCTAATCTGACACCCCCCAAGGAGTTTAAAACCCTACCAGCCAATCCTTGGGGTACAGTGGAAACAATCTCTATTAATTGGTATAAATCTCAGGGTTTGGATCCCTCCTTTTCTTTGAAATTTCACCCACTCTGCTCATTCTTCTAGACGTTTTTGTTCCCTCTCTCCAAACATCCCCTTCCCTCTTCCTTCTGCAGATCACCCCCTGCACATGTCCCCTTCATAATCCCCTTGTCTTCTGCACACACCTGGGCCACACATCCCCTTCAGTTCCAAAATTTATTTTGGTGGTTCTGTCTGGCAATATTTACAACCCAAAGGCCTGTGGCATGGCACAACCAGGCCATGAGTCTCTGGAGATCATGCTCCCACTGTACAGGCTGCTCCTGTTTTATTGCCAACCTTCCTTTTAAATGGCTACAGCAGCTCACCTGCAGCAAGCTGGAGTCCCATCTTAGACAGGAAAGATGTACATATCACAGACAGTATCTGCAGATCCCTTGTCACATTCAGTAGGTGATATTTATAGGCCAATTTTCTGAGCAGCTGTTTTGTTGGTAACATTTTGTGAAGTAGATTGTAGTTTCCAGGTGAAAAAAAAACCCAAGCACAAATGCTGCTGTAGCACCAGATTACATGCTTTGGATATAGGATTTGCAAGACAGCTGAAATGGTAACCTCTGCTCCTCAGCTATTCCATCGATTCAAGCTGTTAATGCTGCACACGCGTGAACAGAATCCAAAACTAATGCCAAATCTGCCAGAGCTGAGCCAGCTCCCCATCAACAGAGGTGGGATTTGTAGCAGCTTAGGATCAACAATTTGAGGGTTTAGTTTGAATGAGAAGGGTTTTGATTTGGAAGCACCGGAACTCAAGGAGACATGGCAGATTTTCAAACCAAAACCCCAAATTCTAGCTCTCTAGGCTAGGGATGGTCAACACTTGTATTAAATTTGCACGGCTATCCAGAGGCACAGATGCAGTGATGCCTATTCTGGCCAATACGTTGATGTATTCCACAGACGCCTAACAGCAGAGCTCCCTGCAGTGTGAGGTCTCAAGCCAAGTAACCTGGGTGAATATTACCATTTCTGGATGAATATCTGATGGGCCACTGAATGCTCATAACCAGCTTCTGGAAGGCACATACCTCCAGGGGCTCCCAGCGAGCCTCTGACCCCACTGAGACTGTCACAGTGGTGGTACCTGTATGAAGATGCCTCCTGCTGTGCAAGACCATGGGGGCCAATACTGGCCCTGCAGGACCTTAGCAGTCGTCCTCTCCCAAGGGTACAATTCAGTCCCTGAATAGGACCAGACTGACCAAGCTGCAGTTTTACGAATACTAAGTTCATATGAAGATAGACACACAGTAAATAAGCACCCTGTTCTGTTCCTAAAAACAGCTCTTCACTGGGAGTCCCAACATACTTCAAGGCTGGGTCATGGCCTTTTGCCATAGATATAAAACTGAGAGACAAAGACAAACCAGCTTGTCTTCTGCCATCAGACATGCATAACTGTAACCTAGGTCCTCTAAGCACTACAATAAAGCTCCATCCAGTTGGAACCATTGAGAAGAAAGCATTCTCCAGGAAAAAAAAATGTGGTTTTGAGGTATGGGGCATTTCTTCTACCAGAGTGCAACAGACGCTTTACCGTAAGTGGTCTTGACTTCCTCACAATTGACTTTCATTTCTTTATTAGGACAATGGTGAATAATTAGTGGTTTGGTTTTTAATTTAACTGGCTGAGGTTTTAATTATTTTGTATACTGTGTCCAGAAGTGCCCATCTTTAGAAAATACTGCATCATTTCAATTTCCCAGGACTTATTTTAATAACATAACAGAGCACCTCATTTTCCCCCATCTTGGGCAGGATGAGCCATCCTAGTCTCTCTTTCAAGCTGGCACAATAAAGTAAGTGAAAGCTGGCCAGACATTTGCACAATACCACATTCCACTAGATACCTGTAAGTTCTCCAAAATACTTCCCTTCCCCACATGCAAGGCCCCACACGGCAGCTATGTGATGAGTACATGACAGAGTGGTGGGCCACCTGGTAATCAAGAGTCCATTGCAAGGCCAAACTTTTAATAAAAGTTATCGCTTTATGTCAAGTTTCTAGGGCACGTCTGTGGCCTTTTTCCCCACAATAAGATTAGCTGCTCCAGTTACAGCAGGTCAGCAGATCCCAGCTGTCCAGATAACAGCAGTTCTGTGCTGAAACGCATGACACTGAGGTCTGGCAGAGTCAAATTCAGCCCATCCCAACAGACTTCCCTGCAGGACAGTTAAACCTGCTTAAAGGAGTTCCACTCAGGACACAGCTGAAAGGAGAAATATGGGAAAGACTCAGCAGCATGGGCAAGACCAAGCTCACGAGCAGCATCTGAGAAACATGGGGCAGTCAGGGCAGTCCAAGCTCCCCACTCCTTGCTGACCCCTGGCACAGCAGCGCACACAGGTATGAAGCAGTGCCCTTGGGGCCGCAGTGCAGCTCTAGACCAGCCTCTGAGTGCTGTTTTCCTCTCTGGGATGCAGTGCAGGACTCATTCCTGCAAGGAGACCCGAGCAGGTAAACCTGTACTGAACCACACCGAAATTGCCAGCCTGGGCAATCTCTGCCCCTCAAGGTATTTCTTAGGACAGACATACCAGTCACTATCTGCTTCCCACTGCCAGAAGTCCACTGGGTAAGTTTTGTAGGGTAACTACCCTCTGATTAAGGTGACCTGGAAGAAAAGACAATTTACTACGTGGGAAAAAAATGGTTTGTCTAGAAAGGAGGAGTCAGGCACTGTCACAGGCAGACATCTGACCTCTCCTAGCTTCCTTCCCTACAAAGTGAAAATGCACAGTTCTTCTGAGACAAAGGCTCAAAGCAATCTCACTCACAGCACAGAACAATTAGATTAAACACAATGACCAAATTATTTGCATATAACCTGCATCACCCTGGAGTGCAGACTGGGGCTATGTCTCCCCAGCACCACCTGCTCAGGTGTCCATTTCCAAACCAGGATTCCTGCATGAAGCCGAGTTCAGCAGTTACATTAACACAACCAGACAATCTAAAGGCTACTGAATTTGGAGAAAAAACTCCCAGGTAGATACAGCTCTGAGCACAATGAAGACCTGTTCTGAGGCTTCTGGTTATTTCTCTGACATAAATAACACTGCCAAATGCAGCTATTCCTGCTCTGAGTATAACCAAATTCAAATTAATACAAAGCGGTTGCTGCTGCTTCCAAGGCAGAGACATTGCAAGCAAGTCAGAAGGGAAAGTCTTCTGCCAAGTTACTGGGTTCGTGTACAAGGAAAACTTTTTTCCCCCATTCATCTTTCCAGACTTGGTGGGCAATCTGGCACTCTCCAATCCAGCTGTCCAGCCTGCAGAGCCAAAGGGAGGCTCAGCTCTAAGATAGCAAAGGGATTTAATAACCAATTGCAAAATGCTTCTACCAAATAAAAGCCTGCCCCTTAACGGCTTGAAACGTTTTTCATGTGCAGCTTCAATCTAGGAAATTAATCAAAACAACACAAACAAAAGGAGACTCAGCTTCTGAACAGTAATACAAATATATGCAGGCAATCCAAATAATTCTTGCTGCTTTAACTCCCTGGAGATGCAACTGCATATATTACACAAAGCTTAGATACTAAAAGTCCATGTTTCCAAGCAATGAAATTGCTGCCATAAACATCCCTGGATCCATTTTTAGAACTACTCTAAATAGCCTATCTCTGTCTTGTTTTGCTGTCAGGTTTCCAGCATTTTTGTGGGCATCTTGACACTTTGTCTCACCTCTCCCCTTATCTGGGGCATCTACTCAGGATTCCTCAGGCTCAACAGCCAGGGCCATGTTCCCAGCACACCTTGGTGACCCTGCTCACATTAGCTCCCAGCTCGCCTCCTTTACATCCTTTGTGGCTCTACGTGCACCCATGAGTACCTTGCAAGCATAAACCACCCCTGTCTAGCATCTACCACACTGGGTCCTTGTTTTAAGTCCTGGCCACTTCTTCAGTGTAAATAGAATAGAATATTAATGCAAGTCTATGCTGTGCTTCTGGCATTTCTGAAGTGTTCATTAGCATGGTGTCCAGATATAAGCCGTTAAAGAGCTGTTCTAACATTCCTCATTGTGTACTTTGAGCCTCATTAAAGCAAAATCCCTTCCTAAGACACTTTTTGTGATTAACTGCTCTTCAAATATTTGAAGAAAATTAGTAACTAGTTGGGAATTTTGTATCAGAAAAATTTGCAGGTGGAAACACTCTTAAAAAGAATTTTCCATAGATCATTTTCAGATCCTCTTCCTTCTCTCCCTTCTGCATCTAAAAGGGATTTTCTACCCAGGGTGGGGGAATCAAACTGATACCTGCCTAGTGAAGCTGACAAGTGGCATCCAAGCAGGCTGATGGAAGCAGAGTGCCCCAATTTATTCCTCTCAGCTATGAAACCTGCTCTCTTTTAGGTATACTCACAGCTGTCTGTGGAGACAGCCCTGCCTGCCTCCATCTCTGGCAACTGGGTTGGAAGGCTCTTCTTGGCCCCACTTTCTATCTGCAGACAGCTTGTGAATGGGGCATGAACCTTCTAACTAAGCAGAAAGAGAGCTACATTTCATCTCAGTTCTCCCCCAATTTTTTTAACCCTTTGGAAAAAAACTTTTCATATACTGCTAATTATTTTAATGAAATTAAAATTATTTAATGAAAGAAATGCCAGCCAGCTCTACTGGCAACTGATCCCAAGCAGTCCCTATATTGGCTGTGTTTAGGATATTGTTAATACTATATCCACACACAAACCAATTGTCAGGGCTTCTGCTCAGTAATCACATTCTGCATTAGCTTATGGGGAGCTTTTAGAGTCAGAGGCCATCAGCAGCTACATCATCAGAATACTAAAGTGTTATTGTGTTGTTTTCTGTAATCTCCCACATGAGAAAACTTTGTCTTCTCAGTAAAACGCTTTCCTGTTCTACACTTTTGACCAATGTGATTTTCTAAATGAAAGCACTGACACTACATATTCATAAGACAGTGTATTTAAATATGAAAAAGCTGAGCAGGTACAAACTACTGGTCAGCAACTCAGCCAGTAGGAGCATTATTATTAACCACATTATTCTTTCCAGGAATGAACCCCTCAGCCCTGCAAAGAATTTAAGCAGACTTAAGTAGCCCTATTCAATCAATGAGATCCCACAAATATTCACCTCTTTTCCCGACTCAAGCTTTACTCTAGGTATCCCAAAAGAATTTTAAAACTCCTTTTGCCAAGACCTGTAAACCCTTCTTTATCCAAGTAGTCCTCCTTGCATCCCTATTCTCTAAAGTTGCAATTACTTGTTGAGCTAAGATTAGCAGAATTTAACTTGCTCGGTGAAAGAATCAGTTTCCACCACTGACGCACAGCAGCAGTTTAACAGTGAGGATCAACAATACAAGGAGCTGACCTCAAAAAAAAAAAAAAAAAAAAAGAAAAAAAAAGCAGGGCATCGAAATTCAGAA
>NW_008825157.1:211154-211559 GCF_000699105.1 Pygoscelis adeliae | reverse complement strand
CAGCAGGAAAAGGGAAAACAAACAAATATTGGAAAAAAGATGGGTCAAAGAGGCTGACTTTGAGTGATCTCACACAGATTACACATAGGAGAAAAGGCAAGACTATACTGTCAGTAAATAGCTACTTTAGCTTTCAATTAACTGCCTATTCATTGCTCATTTTCTCTGCAGCTGCAAGCCCAAAAGTCAGACTCTGCATCTGCAGTAATTCCTGCACCCATGGATTCCTCCACCAGTAAGCGATGTTACTCTGTGTTTACACCCTACAGTCAGCTTATTCCCAGCTTCAGCTGAGCAGAATCCAAGGAAACAGAAACGTAGCTCAGAGGAGTTTCTCTCTGTGCTTCACCCAGACTGACTGTAACAGGGAGAAAGTGTGAACTCCTGAGCTGACTATAACAAGCT
>NW_008825157.1:198551-211069 GCF_000699105.1 Pygoscelis adeliae | reverse complement strand
GAGATGTAGCGATACGTGTATTCACGCACATTCACATTCAAATAGAGGCCACCAGATATGTTCCCCATTCCCTGATCCCCATCTCAAGCCCTCTCTTCAGCTTCCCTTCTTTGCAGTGAGTGACTCCCCAGCTGCTCTCCTAGACTTGCAATGCATTCACCAGCCTAATTTAAAGTGGGGTGCCAAGGTGCACCTGCATTATCTTCAGTCTGTTTGCGGGAGTCCCAGAAGGCAGTGTCCACAAAAGCTGGAACAGCTGAAAAATCCTACAAAACTCTTCCCAATCAGGCAGCCTGTCAGCAGAAAGGAATTACAGCAAGGGGAATTGCAGCAGAGCTATCAACAGAAGAGACCTGGGTGGGATCAGCTAACTGGTTTTGACAGGCTCTCCTTGGCCTTAAGCACTGAGAAAAATCCATAAGCCACACTTTCCTTACAGGAATATGTCCAGATGCAAAGGGAACGATTAAAAAGGAGAAAGGGATGTGGGCATCCTTAGGACAGCATCACACTGGAGCAGATAAGCAAAGTGTCCAAGTGATTTAGGAGCCTTGATGACAACACCTCTTTCTAACAGTGCCCAAGATAGAGCTTGACCCTCACTGCCTGTCTCAGCTCCTCCACCACTTCTCAGCAACAGGTCTGCACTATCATGCTCTGGTTTCCATGTTTTCCAAAGCAAGCAAGGCTTTTGCAAGCTGCCCTGTGAGTTTGCACGCGAACATGTCTGCAAGCCTCCCATCCTGCTGCACCGCTTGAACCTACTGCCTGACTTGGACCAAGTTTTACAGCTACAGTAACACAGAAAAATCTCTAAAAAAGCCAGGCAGCTGGGCAGAAAAGAGACATCCAAGAAACATCCCCTGGGAGTGCTCTTTCTACAGGAAAGGCCAAGCTTACCTCTTATTGAACACCTGCGAATCCTGGAGAGAGAATTGGAAAGAAAGCCCTCATGAAGTCCTGGCCCAGGGGGAAAGTTTCAATCAGAGCCGGCAATGAACCACAAGACAAAGCCATTGGAAACCAAGCTCCATTACTTCTACTGCACACAGAACTACTTGTTTAAATTATCTCTTACCTGAAGATCTCAGCAATTTAATTAAGTAAATGGCCCTCAGAGGCAGGTAAGTATCATGATGCTTATGTTACAGATGGCTTGCACTGAAGCACTGAGCAGTTAATTGCGTTACCCATGACCACGCAGGAGGAGCGGCATAGGAACCCACTAGTCCTGCCTTTCTGGTCTTTTTCTCTATACAAAAGCACTCAATTTGATTCACATTTGCAGGTCTTTACAGCAGTCCCACAGCACAAAACCCAGATATCCTTATCTGCACAGGAGGCCAGTTGGCACGCTGTGATGAAACTGCTAAGTCCTGACTTGTCCTGAACCTCCTCCTGCTTTGGTTCAATCTGAAGGCTGCTGTGTCTCACAGCAAGTTTGCTCAGCTGCACCTCTGCTCTGATTTTGCGTGAAGGACCACAGCCACATCTAGGCCAGGCTTTATAGCTGGGTGCAGGAACAGTCGTAGACATTGGGCACTCAGCAGCTCACCTACCTCCGTGAAGGCAGCATCTGGCAGGCTAGCTTCAGCCACCCCAATGCACAGGCTCTGGAAAGCAACCTCCAGGGCCAGCCTTTCTGACTCGCTGTGCATATGGGCAGCGAGTCTACCCTTGGATGCAGTCCCAAAACTCAGAGCAGATGGAGTTCCTCCTGCAGATGTCCAGGAAAGCGGTAACAAAAGCTTGTCCATCTTTCCATCAGCTGTCCCTGATAATTAGGACTTCATTTTCATTTGAAATAATTCCATCATGTCAGGTCTATTTATTGCCAAATTGTGTTTTTCTTTTCAGTTTCCAGCACCATGATTTTTCTTGAGCTCCAAAGCACTCAAAGCTGAGATTTACCTGAAGTCAGAGCATTGCTTCCCAGCTGGCTAGAGATAGGCGGATAGCACCTTTGAGACCAAAAATGAAAATATAAGAGAATGAAAAAATAAAACAGATCCTCCCATTCCTAATTTTACATCTCCCAGTGCTATAAAAGATGTTACATGTTAGTCACAATCTGCCTGTCCTAGCAGCTGGAAAGCTGGATTGTGCATAACTAAAACAAGACATCAGATATGTCTTGCATTGAATAATTTCAGTCCCCATGAGAAGTCAGAACTATAGGAGGACACACCTCCAGCCATGAAATCTATTGTTCATTAGAATAGTACTGCTGGTAACATCATTACGGTTAAAGAATAGCTTTAGCAAAGAAAACAGCATGGTATACAAATAGCTAAGGGATGAAATCAAAGAAAGCAAAGGGTACGTGTAATGAGTAAATATGGGAGTGTGACAAATTATAAAGATGAAACAAATCACAAAACAAAAGTGAAGAAATACATTTTGATTCTATTACTGCATAAATTTGTCACTACAAATTGAGTCATCTATAGCAGGACTAGGCAAACTATGGGATGACTGACAGTAGAGAACAGGCTTTTGTTGATCTATTTAAATATTTGTGCTCCGTGAGGCTATAGAGCTTCTGCAGCCCACCAGAGAACTGAACTGATGGGTTCCAACCCTGCACACAGATCTGGAGCTAGAGACATATCCATGCATCCAGAGGCAAAGCAGAGCACATCAGCTTCATTATCTGTTCCCATGACAGTATGTGGGGCTCTTCTGATGGGAAGAGCCCATTGCTAATGCTGTAGCAGGGCAACTGCAGCATGCCAGTGTTTAAAGAAAAAAACATGTCAAGCACATTCTCAGTCTTATATTTTTTTTATTAAAGCATTAATAAAAATTAATTACAAAGTAATAAAACTCCAGTTGGATAAACCCTAGTTAACAGACCCATGGAGCTTTAACACTACTGAAGTAAAATTTGTTCAGTCTAATGCACCAGTTCAATTAAGCATGAGGGATGATGGTTTCTCTTCAGCCAATCCTCACCTAGCTCAGTCATTCAGAAGTTAAGGTGAAGATTGTTTTTTAACTTAGAGATAGAATTTTACAGCATCTTTGAGAAAAGGAAGGAAGTATGTGCAGCATCACTTCTAAGCAACGTCAGAAACAAATGCAAAGGAGAATTTATTATGTTGAAGCAAACATACAATCACATTGAGTAGCAGCTGTTTAAGACTCAGACATCTCCTGGATTATCAAATGTGTTCTTAAAGACATCCTGTTCAAGAGGAGAAAGGGGTAAATAAACTCCCTAGACTGGAATTGACTCTGAGCGTAGAGCATTTCACTAGGGGCTGTTAAGAGGGGTCTTTTTTTTTTTTTTATTAAACCACCCTTGTGCTTCGAACAAGTTGCTAAGTGCTCAGAGAAACTCATCTTCTGCATCAGGGTGCCTGAAGGCAACCTTATCTTCTGGACACGTGTAACATGGGCAAGTCCACGAACTATGCTGTGTTTATGATCTGCTTCTTGTAACAAGAGCCCAAATTCTCAATAGAGGCGGGGGTCTGCCTGGCTGGGGAGCAGCTCGCTGCGGAGGCGTGGGGGTCTTGGCAGACAGCAAGCAGAGCACAAGCCAGCCCTGTGCCCTGGCAGCAAAGGTGGCTGGCAGCCTCCCGGGGTGTAAGAACAGGAGCCTGGCCAGCGATTGAGGGAAGTGATTATTCCCTTTGCTCAGCACTTGTTAGATACCATGTACAGTTTTGGGACCCCCAGTGCAGGGGAGCCTTGGATAAAGTGGAGCAAGCTCAGAGCAGAGCTGCCTGGACAGTGGGGCTGGAGCACCTCTGCAGAAAGCCCACAGGAGCAGGGCCTGCTCAGCCTGGAGAGAGGATGGCTTTGGGGGGCTCAAGAGTCACCCCCAGAGCCAACAGGGACCTCATCAAGAAGAGTAGGCACGCTCGTCACAGTGGGAGAACCGGAGAACAGGCGTAAGTTGAAACACAAGGGATTCAGCCTGGACACAAGGGAAAAGCATTTCCCACTGCGAGGACAGCCAGGCAGTGGGGCAGGTTGCCCAGAGAAGTTATGCAGTCTCCATCTGGGGAGGTTTTCAAGATCCAACTGGGAATAGCTCTGATCGACCTGGCTGGACCTCAAACTGTCCCTGCTTTGAGCAGGAGATTAGACCGGATATTTCCTGAGGTTCCTCCTACTCTGAATTACCTTTTTGGGGGGGCACTCTGCTGCAAAGCAGGCAGTCCAAGTTCAAACGTGTGAGCATAAAACTGAAACCTCAGGGGCCTCTCTCAGGTTGTATATGTAGGCTGGTGGCTTAACTCATGGACTTGTGGCTATTCTTTGGACTCAGAGTTTAATTTGCCTGTATGGCAAATAAATGCATGCATGCATTTGTATCCACATAGCAGAAGGGGAAGCCGTTTCATATGTGGTT
This sequence comes from Pygoscelis adeliae, assembly GCF_000699105.1. Taxonomy (NCBI): domain Eukaryota; kingdom Metazoa; phylum Chordata; class Aves; order Sphenisciformes; family Spheniscidae; genus Pygoscelis; species Pygoscelis adeliae. The sequence continues at coordinate 206,706 of NW_008825157.1, read as the reverse complement.
TTCATTTTAGCATAGCTCAAACTGTCGCATGTCTTGCTTACTGCAGTACAGGAGTGAGCCTGCAGCACCCAGGTCCACACTAGTATCTGCTTGTGAGAAGGACCAGCCCCTGCATTAACCTGCCTTGTCTTTGTTCCACCTGGTACACAGATGCTCAAGTCATTCTTTGGGATTTGTTTTTCCATTAATCCCAGGGAGCTGCATATCATGAGTAACAGGGCTTGGTTCCAGACCAATTTTGTGATTAGATGAGTGCTTATCACTCAGCTCTGAATCATACAAAATGCAAAACGCCAAGTATGTCAGCCAAAAATGACAGGTAACTTTGAAGTAGAATCAATTGTCTGGACTATCAACACCTGTATTCTAGTAACTACACAGACACATCATGATGATAGCTTGTGTTTCATTTCAAAATGACACCAACAGCATCAGAAGTGGCCGATCAGTGCAAAGGAAACAAAACTAAGTTGGAGACAGCACTCCTCTTTCTCTGGAGTGAAGCAAGGGAAAACCCAGCTGTCCTTTCCCCAAGATGCTCTGAATCATCTGCTTCTACTGATAATTAAAGAGTAGTGAATAATCACAAGTCAAACTTTTTCCTTATTATTCAACTGCTCATAGGTTACTTCAGTTCTTCAGCTGACTCTTTTCCCTGTCACAACCCCTACTTCCCCTTTCCAGCATCATCTGAGCAGCTTGCTGCAAGTCCAGCTGCCATGGTCATATTGATGACTTAACACCGGAGGATGGAAAACATGCAAACCACATCTTATTCCTTGCCTTTTACTCCTCCTCCACTGCAAGTCTCTGCTTTCTTAATTTCTGCCTCTCAGTCCTTCACTGAACGTGGGGAAAAAAAAAAGCCACCAGGAGCTCCATACAATTCATGTTGATCGTGAAGAACTGACCTCCCACAAAGAGCTCAGCTGCTCCATAGCTGGGAGGCCTGCACTCCTTTCTGCCTATTTCATTTTGATAGACCAAGACTCCCTGGAGTTTTACTAACATATTTATGCACCGGGTGGGTTATCCCAACAGCCACCAATAAATCTTATTATCTTTCCTCCACAAGTCTTGATAGCACTGAGTGATTGATGCACTAAAACTTGGTATAAGCATGGAGATAAACATCTGCCATTCCTTTCCTTCCTTGTCTTTACAGCACCAGCATTTTAGAAGTGACAACCCATTGTTTCACTTTTAGCACAGCTGTTCTAAAACTGCCTGAATAACAACAGAGGCTATGCAGAAACATTAATCTTTACTTCTTGGCGGAAATAATGGCTTTACAGAGCTCATCCCCTACCACAGCCCCCCTTCTTTTTAAAGGAAAGTGCATGGATAGCACTCTTAAAATTGGAGATGGTAGGATGCCTAACAGCAGCATCTAAAGGAGTGGTACCCAACTTCTGGCTCCTGGAGACTGGTATACCAGACTCAGGCCACATGAAGCAGTCATGCCTTCCTTGGGAGGGAGGAAAAGATTCAGCCAGTCCAGGGTATTACGTGCTGATCAGTAGGTAAAAATACAGAGCAAGGCATGCAGACCACTGACCCAGAGAGTCCAAAAGAAACATAACCATCCCATGGAAAGCTCAAAGACCTGGCAGTACAAATAGACACCAGTGGAGCAACTTGCTAGAGGTTGCTCAGCAGGGTCAGCAAGCTGTGAACCAAACCAGCTGCCCTAATTCCATTCTTGGTTTCTATCCAAGACAGATCAGTTCCCCCAACATATAGGCATCTGAAATACATGATCACTTAGTCTGCTAGAATAGAAATTACCTGGCAGAGAAAAAACCTGAAGGATGTAATGAGAGCTATTGTTTCAAATCTGAACACTTGTGTAGATTTTACCCTGCTACTGAGGTTCTCTTCAATAGTTTCTTAGACTCTGTCCAATCCTGGACATGGGCAGGACTCAACCTCCCTCCCCACCCCACCGACACTGCAACCCATAGCTCATACTTTGGAAAATCTCCAAGTGTACACATAGTCCTTCAATGTCCTTTCTCAGTTGACTTTCTTTGGTCCACAACACATGACAAAAGACACCCATATATTAAAGTGAACTCAAAGCATAAGAGAAGGCACAGCGAGTGACAAAGACTAGTTTATGAGAAAGGACCAAAAAAGATATATTCTGCCAAAGCCAGATGCTGCACTGCTCTCCATAGGATTCAAAAACCTGAAGCAGTGTAAGGAACTCCAGTGTGCTGGCTGCAGGATAAGCCTGTGTTAAAATATATCCCAGCTTGAGAAATTAATTTGTTTGGTCCCAAACAGGAATGCTATGATGGGACAGGAAATTGAACCAAAGCATCCCGAGGTTCCAGCCCTGGGAGGCATCAATCATTAATCAATCTTCTGACTCAAAGGACAAACAAAAAAGTGGAAATTAAGTGAAGTATCAGTATCCCTTTCCCTTCTGATAGTCCCCTTTGTTATTAGTAATGAGAGTTGGTCAGAAAACCTATGGCTTTCTTTCCCAGGAAACACAGAGAAAAATAATCCCTCTCTGAAAATGTTTATTGAAATTTCTTGATTGAATTTTGATTTATTTGATTTCTAGACTGAGTTTTCCTTTGACCTGTTTGAAAAAGGAATGTTTCTTTACATTTAATTTCAAAACAGCATTTAGAGTATATGGGGAGAGCACAGAGAAGAAAGGGGAATAGGGACTACTTTTGCATTTTCTATTTCTTAAATATTTACAGTAGAAAAACTGGAGAAGGGTAGGGGCAAAAATCCAGAAAGAATAACAGGGTTAGGATGATACTGTTTTTTAATTGAAACCAGAAACAGGAGCTTTAGCCAAAATGAAGGAAACAGTGTTTAACTGTTTTCCTCATTTAACATGACTGAAACATACAATGCTGTCAAAACAAACATGATTTTGCAGTTAGTTATCTACGCTTCCAAAAAGTATTAGCCTCTGAAATATTTAATGTTGACAGAAAATATTAATTTCATCATTTTTTTAAATCCCTGGAAATAATTAAAACAGCAGTTCATCAGTTCTACATGGTTTAAAGGAAAGCAGATGTCCAGTACGTCGCATTAGTTTATCACACTGGAGAATGAAACATGAAACCAATGGGAATTTAATGGCTAAATACCATCACCACAAATTTGCCTTCCCTTTTACCTTGGTGGTAAGTTAAATATACTAAGTTGAGGAGATTAAGGAGTGCATTGACATACACAGGAGGGGTAAGCATGGAAGTAGATTCATTTCACCTGACTGGCAGTTTGGCCAAAGTCAGAGGGTGCATCAGGACAGCAGGGGATGGTGTTGCATCATGGTGAAGTTAATATCTGCTCTTCCTCTACCTTTTTAGGGCCACAAAACCAGTAGGTATTTGCTGTAAACTAAATCAATCATCAGAAAAGTGTCCCAGGATCGGGAGGGAGCATCAGTTCCTCTCCCACCATAGCAGAGACAGATGTGCTGGCTTCTTACCAGCAGTCAAGGCAACGTCACCGAGCCTATCACTCAGCATCATCTGTAATAAAATAAAACCAGGCATTACAGAAACCCCAGAGAAACTTTTTTTTAAAAAACACAAAAAGATTCTCATCCTGAAGTGTTTATTTCTGTTTAGTTGTTTTTCAGTTTTGCTCAGTTCCCGCCACAGACTCTAGAGTAGCAGGGAAAAAGCACTTAAACTGTCAACTCTGATGTGCCGCGCCACACTTACACCTACGAGAGCCACAGGGGTGGCACAGCTTGCTGACAACCTCAACAGAAACAAATGGGGCACCTGAGCTGCTGGGTTTAAGGCACTGGTGGCTTAGGGGTCATTTCAGCAAGACCCAATGGGTTTGCTTTGGCATCTGAAATAAAAGAGTTTGCCAACTGCATCCTCTCCCAGTGTAATCATCCACAGCATTAGCAGAAAGTTGAACACTTCGCTATTCCAGCCCAACACAGGATTTTAATCTATTAGTGGAAAATTAGACGCCTCCATCCATATTATAAGAGCACACACACTCACCTGCCTATATATAAAGCCCTTCATTTTATGATCAGTATACTATTCTGTGACAGAGCAGGCTATAATATCTTATTAATGTTAAACTTGTCCACCTGGGAATCTATACAAATCACTGTAATTTTGTCTCACTAATGTTTGTTATCAATCTTCTCTGCTCAATAAAATGGGAGCAAAATATTGCAGAAGTCCCTCTCACAGAATTATTCTTTCTTTTTTTTTTATTTTTCACCCCTCTCTCCCCTTCTTGTCTGGGCTTCTGTCCAAAGTCACAATGAGTTGAGAATAGGATGTTCAGAAAGTATTTTATAATTCTTTAATCGGCACACTTTGACACACTTTAGTCATTTGGGCCAGCGCATTTTGATATAAGCAGATCCCATGTAGAGACAGAATCAGGTCAGCAAGGCAATTAATCATCTCTGCATTTACACTCTCAGCAAAACAATACAAAAACAAAAGAAAGGATAGAGAAGAGGGGAGGAGGGCCACCATAACCTCGCTCTGATGGGCAAATAACTGGCTTGGCTTTGCTTCTGCAGTCACAGCGGAAAGGTGCACAGCTCACATTTATTAATATATTTGCACAGCCAGCCTCTGGGAACACACAGCGGTATGTGGGTGGCTCAGAGCGTCCACTAGAATTTCAGCAGCAGGCTGCTGCAATTTTCTGGGCTTAGCTCTTCTCCTTGCATTGATAGGGGCTTTGTATCCTAAAACAGGGAGTTTGATACCTGAGCTTTTAAATACTGTGTAGTGCCTAAGGCTTGAGAACTACAGTTTTGTGCTAGTGTTTCAACGCACTCGATGGCAGAAGTAACAGTACAGACAAGTATGCTGTTTTTCCACAGAATGGCTGTATTTCCCAGTGTATACAAACCCACACATGCTCCCTACTTTCACCTACATGGGAAAATTTCATCAGTGGTTTTGGTTTTAAAATTCTTATTAATAGTGCCTCTCTAACTATCCTCTTGATCTATTTTTCTGTGAGCTCAGAAGTATGTACAAGCAGTTTTCACAACAGCATGAGCAGGCTGCCCAAAATGTCTTGCAAATGGTCTTCAAATTAAATCCCACTGAAAGAAATACTACTCTCTCCTTTTCCACTCCAGTACCTCTGGGAAATAGATCTTGTTGCATCCAGGAGTAAACTGAGGCACAGAAAGGGTATGGCCATGGAAACTTGGGAATCCAGCAGCACCATTGATCTTTTTCCTGCTCGGCCACTCAGCTGAGCAGCACCCCCGGAAGCAGAATAAACTCACCAGCACAAAGCCTATGGTGAGACAGAGATCTACCCAGTACAAGGTAGGTCTAAACAAGGTTTGAGCAAGTCCAGGCATGATTGTTCCCCCCAATTCATGGGGACTTGAGCATGTGCAGTGCTTCTGGAATATGTAACCTAGACATATTCCAGGTATGAATATGTCTGGGGGTCAGTTCTCATGATGCCTGTCTTCCACATGGTGACAGGTTTCCTCACCCAAACACTTGCAGAAAAGCACTTTCCCCAGACATTATCCGTCCCTTGTCCCCACAAAACACATTCACACACTGGCCTCTGGAAGATCTCTCAAGGGTCATTTTTGGCTTCCTGTAAGTCAAATACTTATGAGGTAGCTTCTGATTTCAGGACACCTGCTCTGATATCCAGCAGCCTGGATATTTGCACACCACATCACACACACACACAGAGCTGTGCAAACTCAAATATCTGAAGACTTGGGGAAACTCAGAAATCACTTTTCACCACTCCATATAGCCATTCAGAAAGTTTACTGAGCAACACCAAACTCTCACTGCATTCCTCTCTTCCAGCCCCATGGATCAAAGAGAGCCAAGAAACGAGCTCTCCCCAGTGCCATCACTGCCCTGGTACTGCCAAGTAGTAGTTCAGTCAGTTAAGAATTACATGTACAGAGCCAAGATCAATAAAGCTATAGTATGGCAGAGGCAGCTCAGGCAGGCTCATAGCGGGCATAACTAGAAGTGATGGGCTGAAATTAAGCAGAAGGAAAATTTTGGCTGAACAGCAAGGGAAATTTGCTTTGCTAATGGGTCAATCAATTAGACCGAGCACACACCTCTCAAGGGAAGCATGTGGGGAAACCTGTCACTGGGATCACTTAAAACTGGAGTGAAGGAGCTCCGGAGGTTGTCACTGCATAAGCAATTCTGCAGTTTGCGTTTCTAGAGCGCTGCAATTCCCTCTAGCCTGCGGGATCACAGCCGAAGCTGCCCAGCTTACACTACCTTCAAAGGTCTTAATAACCCTTTCATATCCATAACAAGCCCACATTCCCAAAAGTAACACAGTTCTATCCTCCCTCCTCTCGTATTTAATCCTCCTGTACTCTCAGAATGGCATTCATCTAGCTAACAGTCATTGAATATTAGGATGTTAATTATCTGAAATCTAGCTACCTTATCACCTATCACTGACAGAGCAAGCTACTGAAATAGGAATTTATGATAGAAAGTGCTTACGTCTCTCCAACAGCCATCCAGAGAGTCTGCAATAATAATTGTCCAATTTTTAAAAAGCTAAACTTTTACTGATTGAGTTACCTGTGGGACCTTAACTCTTAAAATCCTAATTCAGTTGCTACAATCATGTGGCCATGCCATAAAAGACCTTTGCTTGTTTACCAAGCAAAATAGAGACTACAAAAGGACAGGACTTTTGCTTCTAAATAGAAGGTGGCAGTGTAAATACTGCAGAGTGAAAATTAAAAGATTGTGTTGGCAGAACAGTAAATAGATAAACAAGATCTAAATATAATTATGCTGGGCATTAAAGACAGATTTTTTCAATGGACAGATCAGAAAGATTTAAGTGTTCTCCAACAAATATTGTAGGGCAAAGCATTTAAACCCATCAGTGAAACAGATCTTGGTCCATCAGTGCAGGGGCTATGTGTTTCCCACAGCAGTAGAGATCAGATCTTGTTGACTTAAGAGACCATTACCTATTATATTCTTGCAGTACCACTGTTTATCAATAGTGAGATTTGAACTTTGGCTTGCAGACACAGTGCTCCTAGGAAGAAATGACTTGTTATTGAAGGAGGAGCGCAGGGAAGACAAAAAGTACTGGTGATGTACAGCTGCAGGAACAGCACAAAAATGCAATGGGTGAGAGTACCGGAGAAACAGGGAGAAACCCATAATGTAGCAGAATAAGTGAGAGTTAGGGATAATTTCACACTGGATGTCTCAATAGGCTCTACATGTGCAAATTTCCTGAAACATGCTAGGGAGGCCACTAATCTGATCAGGGGGAGTCAGCCCTAATCAAACCATGCTTGTCCTGAAATTACTTAGGATCATGGCCACCCTCCAACCCTGAGATGTGCCTTGAAGTCAGTCTGCTGCTGACTGATAATTCCTCTGCCTTTTCTTCAAGCTATAGAGTTTTCTTTTTCCTAAAAGATCAAGAAACTAAAACATCCCATTCTTCACCCAAATTTCTCAGACATGCTAGTTTAAGATTGATTTAAGGCACTACACGTGCCTTCTCTTCAGCTGCAAATTGTTTCTTGGCTGTTACCCTTGTCCTATTGATGTGACAGAACCTGCCATGGCCAAGGTACCATTTTGACATTTGAATCATTGTCTGCTTGCCCCCTTTTAAATGGTTCACTGCATTTCTTGAAGGTACCTTTTGAAACAAGGCACAATCCCCCAGGCACAGACTCCAGGCTGCTGTAAGTTAAATAACAAGCAGGTTGTCTAGGCACATTTTCACTTTAAACTATAGCTAGAAATCAAAAAAGCAAGCAAAAAACCACAAGATTTCACATATTCAAATCAGTGAAGAAACCAATACCTCTGTTTCCCCAATAGATGGTGCTGATAATTTCTCAGATATTCGTAAATAAAAAAGGTGGGTTTCTTTAGTGGCAATGCTGCAGTGAGAGCTGTGAAATGGGGCAGAGAAAGCAAAGAGCAGAGTCCCAGCAGGAGCCCTGGGGATTCCCATAATAAAGATATGAAATGAGAATTCTGGCTCGCCTCAGCTGCGTTGCTGTGCTTTCTAATTTCTTTTCATTAAGTGTTAAGTTCCTGAAACCTTTCCTGAGTCTTTGCAGCACCCTTTTCCTTATGTGAGTAAGGATGAAAAGTGTTATACTGGTAAAGGCTTTTGGAGAAAA
>NW_008825157.1:191673-198491 GCF_000699105.1 Pygoscelis adeliae | reverse complement strand
ATAACAGCTTCCCTTCTCTGTCACTCCTCTGGAATGAATACAACACCCAAGTTGTAGAAACAACAGTTGCTTAGCATTACTGGTTATCAATCAGTAGAACAGTATGCCTTCACTAAGGACCTGTTGGAGTTAAAAATATTTTCCCAATTTCCTTGTTTGTTTTTCTCCCCCAAATTCATAAATAAGGATCTGGTTAAATGTACCTCAAAGTGTTAGAAATCTACATCAGGGCTTAAGAACTGGATAATTAAGAAAGAAATTCACTTCCCTAATGTGGGCAAAAAGCAAGACAACAGAATGTGTAAGTAGAAGAAAACTATTGAGAATAATTGCAATGTTAACAATTTCAGTTGTTTCAAGAGCTCTTAGGGAAACTATTACCTTGGCTGCATCCAATTATTTTTATTTTTTTTAAGCACACCAGTGCTGTTGCATTTGTCCTACAACTTCTCATCCTAGGCTTAGGCCATTATCCTACATCCACAGCATAATTTGTCTCAACTTACATTCCCAAGTGGCTGCCTTAAAAACTCTTTTACAGCTTCCCCAGCCACAAGGGCTATTCAGTTGTTCCAGACCCTGAGCAGTGCCGAAGCAGACATGAAGAACGAATGACAGGGTCAAGTCATTTTTAAGCACTATATAGTTTACTCAGCTACACTGGTTTATGCATTAGGACTAGAAAGTAATGGGAAACCCAGGCAGTCGGACACAGATGGGGTTTTAACAGCAGAGGTGCCATGGTCTGAAATGTAATGTTTTCTTCCAGGAAAGCGAGAGCAGGAAGCAGGCAGAAAACATCCCTGTGGAGCACATAGCAAATGGAAACTGCATTCAGTCACTCATGTTCTCTCCAGATGAAGCAGCACTCATGGACAATACCAGAGGGATCTGGCCAAAGAGCCTCTTTGCAGAAAATGGTCAGCACAGGAGCAAAACATGGGACAAAAAGCCATCCTTTGCCTGGCACTTCAGGAAGGGGTACTGTATTGAGATATACAGGCAGCGGGTCTTCCCTACCCCATATGAATGTGTTGAGCACTTCGTAGCTGGTCCCAGTGTTCCCTGTACTGTGCAGTACAGAAAAAAGGTAGGGCGAGGAAAAAAAACGAGGAAGACCAGTAGACCCAGACAGTCAGGGCACGTGCCTTGGTACATGCAGTATTCCTCATACCACAGGAATTTGCATTTGCACAACTCAACCAGCTGTCCTTCAGCAAGTAAGGCTACTTCTTCATTAAATACTCCACAAGATCCAAGTCTGAAGAGAAATACACTCCTGAAATGCTGTGCACAATAACCTCCTCCCACAGGCAACGCTCAGGCTGTGAAACTTAACTAGCCACGTGAACCCATGGGCACGGTCCCATGGCAGCCTTGGCCACCCCATCCCCTGCTGAGGTCCAACTTTCCCTATTGCTCCCAAAACACAGTCCTCATTCCTTCCTTCCACCAGGAAGGGACAGGACCAAGCCGGGACAGTAGGAACAATTGCTTAGATGAGCTTCATGGAACTAACCGCTGCAGAAATGGTCCTTATATAATTCAGTGGACACTTCCATAAATTAAAATTAATGCTTCTTGCTGAGCTCTGTTCAAGCTGACTGTCATGCTCAGAGAACAAAAATCAAGGGAGTAGAAGCAACATCCAAAATGAGCCTTTGGAAAGAATTACGTATGACTAGAATAGGTGCTTTGCCAATAAGCACTAAGAGATCTTCCCCCTCTACCTTTGCATCTTATTAACAGGGTATTTTAGTGCACCACAGCCTTTGAAGAGATTTAGATTCATGGGTCCCATGGGAAGCAGGGCACGGATTTTAATATGCATGCTACAATTCAGGAAACTGAGTCACCACAAGGCACAGCGATTTTCTGGAAAACATATAGGAACTCTGCAGCAGAGCAGATAACTGAACTGAGATTTCCCAAGCCTCAGCTTAGACCCACAAGCACATGAACTGTCCTACCTCCCTTCTGCCTATGAGACAGCTTTCCCAAAGTAAATACACATACACCTGGGTATGAAATCAGATGCAAATCCCTTGCTTTACAGAACTCAGAGGTATTCTGAGATTGGCATGGGGGAAGGGAAGAATACTCTTGAGCAGCAAATGAATAGAAATCAAGCTAACGTACATCATATATCGCCGATTCTCACATGCTTGAGTCTAAGCTCTGATCCACAGAGAAAATGGCTCTAAAATATTAACCACAGTCATTATGGGAGGCTCACTTCTGACAATGTGTCTTATGGTTCATTTACCAAGAAAAAATGGATGCAATTTTAGCCAGCGTTAAAATTAATCTGCTTTTATCAGAGAAAGGAAACTAATCCCACCTGCCCAGCTCTTCTGTTCTCTGTTTTCAAAGGAGACTAAGACAGAGGCAAGAGGTTTTAAATAACCAGGCTTTTCATTGAACCTGCGATTCTGTAGGTTTTTGCTCATCTAGGTTGAAAAAAATCTTTCCAAAAGAGAGGCCAGCCACCTAGCCTAGACAAGCACAACTCCTACAAGGCCAAGTTCATCACCAGTGCTGACCCTGCTCTGACTCAAATTGGGTGCTCACAACAAGACTTTTAATTTCTTCTTTGGCGAAGGTCAGATCTCAGAAGCCAGTCAAATCGGTGATATCTAGAAGGAATAAAGGCAGCAGTAACATCCTACTGTACACTCAGCATCACCCACACACAGTCCCCAGAGTCACAGGCAACCCTGCAGCAGCTTTATAAACCCTTTCACACACACTGAGTTCACTCAAACTTCTCTCTAAGCTCTTGAACTCCTGCTCCAGCCCTGCTCAAGACAGAGATAAAACTGCAGCTGTTGAGTCAGAAGAAGGTTTCCTGGGGAAAGAGGAGAAAGACAGGAGGGCCATGAGGAGGCAGAGTTCCCACCCCTTTAGAGCAGCGCTCTAAGTCACACATCATTGAGCAGCTGGCATATCCCCATCGAAAGGGTCCGGGGTGGAGTTGAATGACCCCATTCAAACCACGCAAGGACCTGGCTTCAGAGACTGAGCAGATCCCTCTAGTTCCTGTCTGTCTTCAGCCTCTTTTTGCATCCAGAAAGCATTAAAGTTTAGCAGCAGAACTGAAATATCATCACTCACTCTCTAGGCTTGAGTTCTCTTTAGATTGTTGCTATTGACAGCAAACCTTGGCAGAATTATTATTTTTTATTACTATTATTATTTTCCAGTACTGCATGCATAACAATAGCTCTCTAGATACAGCAAATAGATACAAGCAAATGAATGGAACCATAACTGCCTCACGTCCTTCATTTAAAACAGACTCTGATTTTAGTCCTTTTGTTCGGAAACAAATTTAACAAGAATTTAGGAGCTGTGTGTTGGAGCTGAAATAAATCAGGTGGATAGCAGGAGAGGAGAGCTTGCTATGACTTCAAAGTACAAGAACACAATGATGGGACTTGGTGGAATAAGAAAACTAAGGCTGAATTTAATACAAATGGCTCCATTGTTATCAAAGGTTCTGTACAAGTTCTAATGATAATTCAATTGCATTGTTCATTGGGAAGAAGATAGATGGAGATCATTTAGTGTTCTTTAATTAGCAAAATATTTCAACCTGGCTACAATTTACCTTCTGTGTGAGGGAACAGAAATGGTGCCAATGGCAGGTTGCAGCTAGCTGTGGCTATGTGGACAGACCTGCAGACCTGTGGACAGACCTGTGGACGCACGCGCTAGGGGAGACACTATTCAGTGGTGATAGACACCATCAACTGGAGGAGTCTTGTCAAGACTTCTGCATCGTTCTTGTGATGTCTCACCTGCGCATAATGGACGGGATTGCTGGAGCATTTCACTTCTGATAATAGGACTGAACTGGGAATAAGCACTTCTCCCACACACCTTAATACACTGTTTTTCTATTCCAAAGTGAACACTTCAGATTTAATTAAGAAGTCAGGGGTATGTTGAACTGAATTAAAAGGCAAGACAAGTGCTAAGTCCTGTCTTGAACAAGTCACTTCCTAACCGGAAGAGGATGACAAGGAAAGCCTGGCACCTCAATAGAAATGCAGCACAAGATATTATTCCAGACCTCCATCAAGATGGTCTCTTTATTCCAACATGATCACAGCCAAACAAAAAAATATTAGACCTACTCATTCTCATCTTTCTAATGGCAAAAAGTAATGGAAAGCCTAAAAACTCAAAGGCCAGAAGAGAAATAACAAGACCCAAATCAATTGATTTCTGAAAATTACTTCCAGGTTAGTCCAAGAGCTTATGTCAGCAGAGCAGCTAATGTGCGCTGTTATAGCTGCAGAGCACAGTTCTCCGCAGATAAGTTCTCTCACAATAAGCTCTCCCAGCAGATCAGCAATAAGCAAACAGATGATTATTGCGACTGAGGTATCTGGAGTAGCTGCACCATTGGCCGCTTGATGCTTTGGCCCATGCAACTGCTATGCCTTAACCTTGCTAGACTGACAGCTACATCATCTTCTGGGAAGACACGATTTGTCATTTTCTTACATACGGGTTGGTGATACCATTTGTCTTGTGACACCAACAGGAGTGGTGCTGGTGTAACAGGTGGAGGAAGGGGCAGTTGAGATGCTATCATCTGTCCATTACCATTCACCAATGGAAATGGCCATCCTCACTGCCTTTCAATGCACACAAACATGCCGAGGACTAGACTACAGAGCGAGCTAAACACATCCTTAGTAAAGATCAACAAAAAGAGTGGTCCAAGTACAGAGTTGTTTTCACATCTCATACAATACAAGTCATGCAGAAAAGTCAAAAACCCTTTCGACCTCAAGGCACATATCTGAAAACCTTCTAAGTAGAACTATGAACAGTAGTGCGAGATCTGTCCCTTCTGCTCTCCAGAAGGAACTATGCAGTATGAAGACAGAAGGTCTCCTGCCAAAACACTGGCTAGAAAGAAGATACTTGTGTGTTAACGTGGGTGTTGGCAGATCTTCAAGAGAAGGAAGCCAAGCTGTGCTTCACTTTCACAAGTTAAAGAAGTTGGAATGGGGGGGGTGGGGGAGAAAAAATAAATGGGAATGGGATAAATGATCTTTGAAAGAAGCCAAAGGGAGTGAGCAGCTGATAAGGGGGTGTGTGATTCTTGGTGAGGCCAGAGACTCCCAGCCCCCTTGAGATGATATACTGCAGGATATCAGGTGCTAGAAGCTGCCTCTTTGTGCCTTTTACAACACACCAACCCATTTAAGATCAACCCTTTGCCACAGGCTGCCAACACCAGCTTTAAAAAAAACAAAACCAAGAAGCAATGCCATAGTGCAAGCTTCTGTGGTCAGACATGCAAAAGCTTCAGCTGGAAAACTCTGAAGATTTAAATGAAGTGTCTCACACTAGTACAACTTAAGGAGTTGCCACACATTAGCCCATCTGTGATAACTGTCCACATGAAGGCTCCTCATCTTAAAGAAAATTCAGTTTAAATGCCTCTCAGCATGAGCTAAGGTAAATACAGGTACACTTCAGGTAACTTGCTGCAAGCCAAGAGTATGTATGACATCGCCCCTCCTTGGCTCAACAGTGACAGCCTACTGCACCCCAGGTCCAAGCCTCAAATCTAAGCTAGGCTGTAAACATCCTGCTGCAATTGCATCATCAGCTGCAGGAGCGCTTGTTTCTAAGGCTGCATGCTCAAAAGGCAAAATGCACCACCAGAATTCCCCACTGAGACCAGGGCAATCCCTTGTCCGTATTAGCTTTTGTCATAAAGATACAGGAGGGTATAAAGGCCTCTGGTTTTGCTTACATCATCCTTCTAAAAACATAACCTGCTAGACTACAGGCTTTTGTAGTCCCCAATTATTTCACTCCTTTCTGAGCCCAGACAGCAGCTCTCCAGCTGTAAGAACTTATACCTCTACAAATAGCAAGGCCATTCCCTGCCAAATTCAAGAAAGTAAACAAAATACATCTCTTCTGGCAAAATGTCACCACACCAATTTGTGTAATTACCTACGTCCCTTAAGAGGGTCTTGTTCACATATTATAGCTCTGACTCTAAGCATTGAAATACAATTAAACCAGATGCATCAGACAACTTGCTGGCTGGCTCTTGTCAAGCCTCCACAGGTGGTGGCTGAGAGAGATGACTTTCATTCAGAGATGCTGAGAACAAATAGCACAGTGTATGCAGGGAAAGTTACAGCATGGAAAACTACATTTAGGTAAACTCTTCCATCTACACCCCACCTTCCAGCAACTGACTCTGCCCACTAAGTATTAAATTTTGGCTAGCAATGTTAATATCTGCCAATTTGTCTCCTTATCTCCTCCTCCAAGCTGTTTCACCAACACCACAACGTTCACCGGTGCATAATCAAGCTTCTTTGAGAAGTCATGGCAGTCCAGTGAAGTTCCCACTGACTGGAAAAGGAGAAACATAACCCCCATTTTTAAAAAGGGAAAAAAGGAAGACCCGGGGAACTGCAGGCCAGTCAGTCTCACCTCTGTGCCTGGGAAGATCATGGAACAGCTCCTCCTGGAAGCTATGCTAAGGCACATGGAGGACAGGGAGGTGATTCAAGACAGCCAGCATGGCTTCACCAAGGGCAAGTCCTGCCTGACCAACCTAGTGGCCTTCTATGATGGAGTGACTACATCAGTGGACACGGGAAGGGCTACAGATGTCATCTGTCTGGACCTCTGTAAGGCCTTTGACACGGTCCCCCACAACATCCTTCTCTTTAAACTGGAGAGGTATGGATTTGATGGGTGGACTGTCCAGTGGGTGAGGAATTGGTTGGATGGTCGCATCCAGAGGGTAGTGGTCAATGGCTCAATGTCCA
>NW_008825157.1:174500-191239 GCF_000699105.1 Pygoscelis adeliae | reverse complement strand
ACCTGGAGTACTGCGTCCAGCTCTGGAGCCCTCAGCATAAGAAAGACACGGACCTGTTGGAGCAGGTCCAGAAGAGGGCCACGAAAACGATCAGGGTGATGGAACACCTCTCCTGTGAAGAAAGGCTGAGAGAGTTGGGGTTGTTCAGCCTAGAGAAGAGAAGGCTTCGGGGAGACCTTCTTGCAGCCTATCAGTACTTAAAGGGGGGTTATAAAAAAGATGGCAGCAAACTTTTTAGCAAGGCCTGTTGCGACAGGACAAGGGGGAACGGCTTTAAACTAAAAGGGGGTAGATTTAGACTAGATGTAAGGAAGAAATTTTTTTACGCTGAGAGTGGTGAACCACTGGCACAGGTTGCCCAGAGAGGTGGTGGATGCCCCATCTGTGGAAACATTCAAGGTCAGGTTGGCCAGGGCTCTGAGCAACCTGATTTAGTTGAAGATGTCCCTGCCCACGGCAGGGGGGTTGGACTAGATGACCTTTGAAGGTCCCTTTCAACTCAAACTATTCTATGATTCTTTGCTTTTAGCCTGGCTCTTATCCTCTTTCTGCCTCTTTGTTACCAGCCAGTGCTTCTACATCGCTTAAGTCCCATCCCTGCAAGTCTTCAAGGCCAGGTTGTATGGGGCTTTGGGCAACCTGGTCTAGTGGAAGGTGTCCCTGCGCATGGCAGAGGGGTTGGAACTAGATGATCTTTAAGGTCCCTTCCAACTCAAACCACTCTATGATTCTCTGAAGTCCAAAATCCCCAACAGAAAATGCACACTCCTTCTCATAAAGCTCATACTCTTCTTTTTGAATGAAATCAAACCAGCTGTCTGCATCTTGACTAGCAAAATGTTCTTTCCCCTCTAAAGTCTCTTCTTAGCCAATTCTGGAGCTAAAACCACCCTTAAAACCAATTGTTCTGATTACATTATCCCAGTCCACAAACCTTGCCTTGTCTCCACTTTTTCCATTGCCTGCTCTTTCACTTCTCAAGGCCACATCCCACAAACCTAACTTTCTGGTAACATCACATTATTCTGCTCTATCAGCAACTTCAATTTGCTGCTCCATTCCCTGCATTTTCCAGGCAACATCTTAGCACACTGCTTTCCAGCCTTACCCTCCCCTATTCTGCCAAGTCTTCTCTCATTCTCCAGCTAGCACCCCCCCACAACAGAGAGGCTTCCTACCTCCTTAGGACACATTTCTTCCTTAGCACCTCTTCACTGCTAGAAAACACTTCAGACCACAGTGTTTTTCTTCAGCTGTTGAGGTCACTCGACATCAGCTTTTTCCAAAGCTTAGCAACAACCACAGGTCAGCTTCTCTACTAGAAAAAGCTGTTCCTCAACAGCCTACTTATAACTTCATGCAGTCCTACAAAAGACCCTCACCCTTCTACTCTTACCCCTCATATCTCTTCCTCCTCCTTAACCACTTATTCCTTCCACCTGGGAAGACAGGGAATTACAGCCAGCTGGGCATCCTGCCTTTCAAGGGCCAATTTACACCCTGAGGGATTACTCCAACTTCCTTCAAATTGCATTCTGCTGCCTCTCACCACACCCTAAAATCAATGCCCACCTCTTTTGTGTTTGTGTCTGTCTGTATCTTCTGTATTATTATCATTATTTTCCTTTAGAAGTTAATTATCTAAATCACAAAAAAACTTTACTAGGATGAATCGAGCGATTACATAATCGATGCATTTGTAAACCTCATGTTTCTGCTGCTTTCTGTTGCCTGTTCACACATTTAAGGAAGAACCAATTACCTCGTCTACCTCCTGCCTAAGGAAGAGACCATTGCAATCAAGTTATCTGACTCCAATGTAAGACAATCCAGAGCATTCCTTGTAACTGTTTCTGCAGTGGAGTGGCTGTATCTGCCTCCCAGATCATGGCTAACTGAGGCTGTCAGTTCTCTGAGCCAGGAATCAAATATTTGTCTTTAAAGCATTTCAGTGCCGTAAAAGGAACATTGCACAGGATTTGCAGTTATCAGGGAGAAGACATCTCTTTGTTCTGCACTACAACAATGTCAGCGATTAACACCTTTAGGAGGCTCTTGCTTGGGTGGAAAACGCACACCTTAGGATTTCAGCTGTCAATCTGCTCAGCAGTGAAAGGGGTCAGAACAGTGAAAAATAGCTCTTTGGGTTTTCAAATGATCCTCTTGCAATCTGTTCTCCCCTTGAGTTTCTGGCTAGTTAAGAAATGGCCAAGCTGCCACACTTCTGACTTTCCACAGAGATATCCAGAGTAAAGCTGAGACTGTTTCAGGAACAAAAAGTATTTGATATTCAAGTTACCTTCACCTTAACTTTATAGCAGCCAATAAGGATCATTTTATAGAAAGCAAAAACTGCTGAGATTAATTTAAAAACCACCTTCCGAGCTACATTCCCTATCTGAATGTGTCAGAAGCCACAATTTCTGTTCTGTGAGGGATTCAGGCTGATGTTTGGTTTCTGTCCCAAGAAGGAAAGGCAAGACCATGAAATTTGCCATGAAAATGAGTATCAGTAAATGTTTTTCAGCTGATAATCAATAGCACCAAAGCATTTTGTTTTGATAATGTCAGAACATTAAACATTAATTAAAACATATATAGAGATGTGGTTCCTGCCACTCCAGTGGTGTCAGTGATAAAATCCCCCCAAATACTGGCTCAGAAAGGAAAACATTGTATTGCCTTTGAGACTACCCCCCGACTTGCCTCCCTGCAGTGGCTTCACTGCCCAAAGAACTTGTTACCTTCAGCAAAAATCCTTCGGTGGCATCCACCATGCAACTGAGGAGACATAGCAAAGAGGGGAGAGCTGGAGACAAAATCTCTGCAGGAGGTGAGAAAGAATACAGCTTCTTCATAGGCCCGTTCCCAGAAAGAAAGGTGGAAGAGGATGGAAGCGCAACAAACTTCTACACCTCCTGGGAATGAGATGATGTATGATGTAGTGTCCGCATACTCCACATATTCTTATATATTCAGTATAAAAGATGTGTCCATGATATAGCATTAGTATCTTGTCATAATCTTGGTGCCAAAGCAAAAGCCAGCTGGGAATGTTTCTCAGTACAGTTTTTGACACTATCAGAATGCAGACAATTTTGGTTGATATTTTAGTGTAGCAAATGTCACTGAAAATGACATACCCCCAAGAAATTTTCAGATTTTGCCTAAACTAAATTTTCTAATGGAAAATTCTTCTGACAACTTTCTTTCCTCCCTAAGTGGCTCTAATAGTTGTGTTTAATGATTTATGTGTCTCAGTGGCCTTTTCGAATTTACTGACATCAACTGTACTTTGTAAACTCAACACAGAAGGTGAACATTTAAAACTGTATGTCATCTATCTTCTTTTGCCCTTATGGCAATACTGCATTCATTTCCCATACTTCATTAACCATGTATTTCTACGATGAAATACTTTCATCTTCTAGCAGCTGCTACCGCATAACGTATTTCTGGATCATCTGAGTAGCTTGTTAGAAGGACAAATTTACTAATGGTTTAAACTATAATTCATATCATATCACCCAAGTTCAGATGTCAACCACACAATTCCGTATATTTAAGCAGGAGCACCAAATTACAGACATCTTTCCTTTTCTCCAAACTCTCTCCAGCAAAGATCTCCATCTGTTTAATGATACAGTATGTCCTTATTTAAACAAAATGCTTTCTATATAGAGGATACAGGTTTCCTGAGTAACATTTTATAATGAGATGTTGATTCCTTTGTACTATATTCTCTGCTCCTTGTAAAATCTCTCAAGGTATCTCTTTCCCCTACTTGCTCATAAAGGTTTGTTTCTCACCAAAATCCAACCTGTCAAACACAAGATTTCTCAGAAATTATTCTTTCTGCCTGGTCTTCCAATACCGCAGTGTTAGAAAGGAATAGAGACAGATTCTCCTTCTTGCCACAAAGCAGTTCTTGGCTTCATCTAAGTGAATCCTGATTTACATGAGCAGAAAAGGCACACAGACACAGACTCAACATTCCACCTCAACTATTTCATTCTGAGATGGTGCCAGACGCAATGGAGAGATGGAAAAGATAGAGCAACTATCCTTTTTCTGAAGGATTCTGAAATTTTCTTCTCTTTGTGTGTGCGTGTTTCTTTCTCTTTCAGTCTGACAGGAGCACCTGTGATTTCTTAACTCTTTTTGGAAGGATCTTTGTGAAGTAGTTTGGGTTTGTTTTCTTATTTCCCTTTAAAACCATCACTCAGATGCCTCACTGATAAACCTGCCTTAAGAACTTGAATAGCACTGAAGAAAATCGGTGCTGCTGTTCTAAGCACACACACTGACAGCAATTTTAAAAGGACATGAGCAGCCATCAAAGCACAGGCAGATAATCCAGAGCACAAACATTTCCTGGAAATACCCGCTACAGTTAACATCACTTTAAAAGTTCAAAGAAACATCAGAATATCTTTGGTTAACTCTGCTTTAAGAGAAAGGTGATCACCTTTATTGAAGCTGTACCGTACCCCCAGTGTTCTTTGTGGTGAAAATACAGATGTAATGAACCTGTTAAGACAGTGCTATTTCCCTGAGGAGGGATGAAAGGGACCAGTACCCAAACAGGACATGAGAACAGCAGAAATGCAATCAGTTCTAACTTGGGATAAAACTAAAAGGGGAGATTGAGAAGCAAGTGAGAAGCACCAGGAACATTCATTTCCTCCCTCCAAATCCATGCACAAATCAGACAAACCATCAGTATGAATATGTTATTTGCTCCACTGGATCTTGTGTGTATCTATATCTTGTGTGCACGGGAAAATCATAAAGACAAGCTTTAATGTTATAACGAGTCCTGGACAGTGACAGCACAAGTCCCCTAGAGCCTGTTACACTTAAGAACAAGACAAAAAATTGGAAGATATGTAAATCTACTATTTCTGGGCTTCAGACAAATGGTGGCAAAACTGGCCCACATCTCTGTAGTGTGGAGATGCTGAATTTTGTCAGACCTCAGCTGTGATCCTGTCCAGCAGCTCCTCAGCTATCCAAGTACCCTATTGCAATCCCAGCTCCTGGCCTAATTCTGAGCTGTATTACAAGGAACGAAGTCAAAGGAAGCTGAGGAAAAAGGAAAACAATATGCTTTCTGTGGAAGTTTTTCAGAACATTTTTGTCAGTGTAAGAGGGAAGAAACTATAGGAACCTGTGTCTTAAGGAAACTTGAACGACTAAATCCACAGAGCCCCAATCCAGTTGTTGCAGAACTGGCCCATTCCAAGCACTCCAAAAAAAAAAAAAAAAAAAGCTTTCATTCTCTGAGTTCATGAGTGGGGCCAGTCTTTAAGGTGTGTCTGGTCTTGTTTTCAAATTTGTTCTCCAAAGACAAAATTTGGTGTCACCTGGATTTGGAAGGAAGGCTAACAGGGCAGGAGCCTCCCAGTGGATGCTGGAAGATGTGATGCACAATCCCCTAAACTGGGCACTGTGGTCGTACAGCCACATTCAGTTCCTATCAGGGCTGAGGCCACCCTGCATCCTTGTGCCTATACTGGTCTTGTCCATCTGGAAGGCAGGAGGAGAAATGGCAGGTGGACCCAGCAGCACCCCACCCTTCACACTGCAGCTTCAATACCCCTCTGTGAGTTTTTTTCAGCGGGGGGCTGCTGCCTCTGCAGCCACCCCTTGCTAACAGCTGCAGCATCCCATTTAACTGCTGCCTTGGCCTGCCAGAGTAGCTGAGATGTTTGACAGTGTCGATGCGAGCTGCATTGGCTCGTGAGCTGGCCTGTTCATCATGACAATTATTAGGGTTATGTTCGCCTTTCATTAATAAAGAAACACATGCCTTCCCTGGCCCTTCTGCATCAAGGGAAGGCATCAGCACTCACACACCTACACACGCAGGTGTGTGGCACTTTCCTCGTGTGTTTACTGTTTTTTAGTTTTTTTAGGAATCACACTCTGAATGTGTTGCTGTCTCAGCTGTCACTGCTTGTCACATTACAACAACGATCGCTGCTTTCAGAAGCCAGCTCAGGTTGTTTAATCATCGCTTCCCTCTAAGCTGTCCATCACAGGGTGGTCGCCAGGCAACAGCATCAACAGACAGGGCCGTGGGTGGCTGGTGAGGAGGAGGAGGGGAGGCGGTGGAGGATGCAGCGTGCCAGGGTTTGCAGGGAGGAAGAAGAACTCACATTCCCATGGGAGGGGGAGGCACGGGAGCAGCTGAGTCTGTCTGATGGGATCCCAGCCTGCAGTACGACGAAAATAACAGGGATTTCAGTGACTGCAGAACCCAGCGTTTTGGTGGAGGAAGAGAAGACAGCAGGACCCTGGCCAATGGCACAGTAATGCAGAGCTGGGTTCCTTGCTACAGCTCCCATAGGTGTCCATGGTCCAGCTCCCTCCATCACAGGTGGGATGGCAGGGCCTTGCTGTCCTGCCCGGCTCACAGCCACAGGCACAGCCTGCGGTTAGAGACAGCTGGAATCAACCACGTTTATTCCTTTAACAACTTCAAAATGAGTTGTTTGGGAGTGGGTGAGGAGTTTCTGAAGAAAAAAGAAAGACCGAATGTTAAATCATAAAAGTTGAAAATAAAATGGAAGGCAACACAGAACTTGGAGCTTTTCATCCAAAAGATGAGCTGGAGAATGTTTTGCTTTGGTTTCTTTCCTTTTGTTTTCCAGGAGATACACAATTAAACAGTCATTTATCATTTAAACAAACAGAAAAGGAGAAACAGCTGCACCTGCCCAAAGACTGCAGGTCTGCATCAAAGCATCTTTGGGTTACAATAACCTAAATAGTTATTACTAAACTTCAGCCGCTTTTCTGTAGAGATGCTAGGTCACTGCACCCAGGATAAGCCCAGATCTATATTCTTCATATCTCTAGCCCAGGCTCTGTCCTGCTCAATGTATTTAGGGGAATGTGGAAACATGCACACCAATGAAATGGAGGAGGTGTAGTGCAGTCCCTTCCCATGGTGCAATCCTCAGCCAGAATACCATCTCAGAGAATAAATATCCTCAAAACTCCTCTAACTAGTGAAATTTCACCACAGACCTATGCCTTTTGGTATTAAGTTTAATGCATCTGCTGTTTTGCTAGTGTATCTTTTATTTACCTGTTTATCCTCTCCTATTAAAAAAAAATCTATTAAGTTTCATGTAATCAAAGTAAAATCTAACTTTGATTTGCAGATAACCATTCCCCAAATTTGATTTTGTTTCCAATAATGATCAATTTAAAGCTTTTATCTTTCATATATAGAAAAGTATTTTTTTTCTTGGAAACCTGGACTAAAATCTCAACAGGAAGCAAATTAATTTTCCATATCATATTCTTTGGCATATAGAGCTTGATTTTCACCATAAGTACGATTTTTAACCCAGAAAAATATTTATACTTATACATAGGTAAATTCTTCAAAAAATAAGGTCCTCGAATATTCATTTGAATATTCAGTGGAATTCACTTCTCCTGGGCCTGTGTTCAGAGAATATTCAGTGAACAGTACTGGCAACATTGTTGGCCAAGGCAGGGAACATTAAGCTGTTTCTAAAGGTTTATACTGACCCAGTCACACACACAAAAAGGGAGCATATGACCTCTTTCATCTACTGAAAATATACCTTGGATTTAAAATTAAAATCTTCCATGCAAGTCTATTCCAAATGATTAAATGGGGTCCATTCCCACATTACTGGGGAATTTCCCACTGATTTCTGAATCCGGAACTTTATGATTACTTGACCCAAAAAAAAACCCAAGCCAAGTGCACCTGAGAAAATCACATATTGAGCAGGGGCAATTTATGAAGATAAAAACAAGCCTACATTTGTTACATAAAATATTTCCCTTGAATTATTTTCTCAACCTTAAATGTAGTGGGGGAGGTGAGAATGAGGGAGGAAGAGAAACGTTTGGGGAAAGACATGGGATGTCTCTGTTGGGTTATTTAAATAGCCTGAGTTTTTCTAAAGAGCCTTTCACTTCCTCCTGAAGACCTGCATGAAAGTGATCTGCAAGAGCTCATGGCACTGCTATCCTTAAATAATCACCAGCAAAGGTGATATAAAACCTAATACATATAGGATGTGAGTGCTGGCACTGAGTTGAGACCTGGTGCTGTAAGGGATCAAGAGCTTCCCATGTGTAGCTGAACACTATCCACCCAAAAAAACCCAGCCTTTCGTGCCTTGACAACACATTTGCCTTGAAATGCCAGCTGCAAATCATCCCCTTCTTGATTTAACATATTTGTGCAAAGCATGGAAGAAGGAACTCTTAGGTTCCAAGGGGCAGCAAGAAGCGATACACACGGCATGCAGGACATATTCCTGGTGGCAGTCTGAAAACTGTCTTGATGAATGAATTTCAGACACCCCTGCTAAATGCCAGCCATATCTTTATGTACTAGATGCACTCCAGTATTTTTGCCAGCCCAGACAGTCCAAGAGTATCTTCCCTACCTTGCTGCTTCTACATTAGAGAATGCAATACTGTGGGGGGAAAAAAAGCTTTTTGGTTTTTGTTTTTTTTTAAATGAGGGCAACCTCTCGGGGCGTGAAGGTGGGTGGTGTTTGCTGTTATCATGTAGTTTGCTGCCTTATGTACATTTTGTGATGTCCTCATTCTGCCCTGAGGTCCCTCAGCCACACTTCCCAGAAGCACAGCATGGGTCAAGCCCTTCATCCCACCTGAGCCACTCGCTTGAGGTGGGCTTTGTCTCATCTGGGCTGTCTCTGAGCTTTCCCTCCAGGAAAAGAGAAATCACAAGGCCTGTGAATTCTCTCACTTTCCTGTCCCTGCAGAAGCAGTTCTGCCCCTAATCACAGCACAGGGGGAGAGCACTGGAGGCCCCCGCCCAGGCTGCTCATGGCGGGGGTACCTCGCCTTGACATCCCAGCAGCAGAAATAGGTCCCATTTCTCACCTTCTTCCCCACCACCACCACCTAAGTCTCCATCTCTTTCCTCAGCCTTCTCCTCCCCGCTCGCCCCATGGCAGGGGCACCTCAGCACAGCCTGCCCTGAGCATGTCCCTGGCATGGCAGCACGCGGGGGGGGAAGTTCACAGGCAGCTTTGAGTCCTGTTGTGCTATCACAGGAGAACATCACTCCCCTATTTAGGGACACAATGTGAGGTTAAATTAAGTTCTTGGAGACCCTCTAAAAGAAAGGAATTACATTTTAGGACATATCCTAAAATATCCTGTTCCTTCTCAAAGTACTTTCCTTTTATGTTCCCCAAGGAGAGAAAGTGCGGAACCAAGTAAAAGTGTTACTGTGTTACCAGCACTGAGAATTAGGGATTGAGGGTTCTCATGTTAACTGTTGTTTGATTTAAGAGACAGCCAAAAAATTGCAAGTGGCACAAAAATAATTTTACTGCATCAACTTTTATATGCATTTAAAATTCCAAAATAATTAGTCTATTACCCAATACTGCCATTTGAATTGGAATCAAGGCCCATTTTCATTTAACATAGAAATGTCAATTAGAGCTGCGGGAGTCATTGATTTTTTGGTTTGCTGGCCAGATATAAAAAAGAGAGAAAAGAAGTGCCTTGTGTCAGTCTGATTTTTTTCCTCCTCCTATGAAATGAAAACCTGAATGTAGCTTTGGTTCTGGATGAAGAGGATCCAGTACACACAGCTTTTATGATAATATCAGTTGCCCAAATATAGGCAAATATAGTTTGAGACGCTCTACCATTCCCAGGCCTGGGCGTCAGGTCGGATGCAGGATCCACAGGACACCCTTGCCCTGTTAAGCAGCAGCTAGAGGCAATACCACCTCAAATGTCACTAGATGCCTGTGTGGGACTCTGAATCAAGCTTTTTGTGTCACTGGATCATTTTTAAATATAGAATAAAAGAATTAGGAATCCATTCCAAAAATGCTGCCTTGAAACAAAACAATGAAAAAAATGTTACATTTAAACTTTCAAGATTTTGGCTTGTTCAGGGCTGTTTTTCAGGAGCCTTATTATCAAAAGGAAATCAGTGTGAACCTATGAAATGCTCTGGCCAAGCTACAATACAGTTTTCTAGGGGAAGGTGTCTTTGATGGGACAGTTTCACTCACCTTGGAGCTCTGCACAGTGTGGGGGTTGTATTCAGTCTGGCATAATAAGAAAGGCCCAGAGGATGCAAGATTGTCCAAGGCCAATGCTAATCTTGCAGCCCTTCATATGTAGAGCCATATCACAACAGGACAGGTCAGAATGGTCTCTAACCTCTCCAGAACGAGTTGAGGACTTCTGACCTCCTTGCTTCCCCCTCTGGACAAACCTCATCATGATTGCCAGGTCACAGAAATACAAAAGTCTTACTTGAAGTCAAGAGGAAAGGGAGAAAACCCTTTTCTATTACAAAGTACAGTATTAAGAAGATTGAAAACTATAACCCTATTGCTTTATACAGTTTATAGCCTCTTGATATTGTGTGAATGCCAGTTGCAACCATCAGAGCTCTTTCTTTATTCTCCTTAATCTCTCCTCATGATAGGATTTGCTTATCCCACCTGTCAGTTCGGGTGGAAGCTCCTTACCATCTCCCAAACACTTTCACAGAGACCAGATTCGCACAACGACAAGCCTTTCTTCTAGTCCTCACGGATTCTCTTTCACCCACTGCTTTCTCTCAGTGCACGGCTATTCTTATTAACAATTTCCTACGTATCCTATTTCATATTCTGCATATGAAAAGCCTACATTTTAGCCAGTCAAGAATATATCTAGAGATGGATTGCAACACAGAAGAAAGAAACACTACGGCTATTGACTCATTTTTGCCAAATCACACACACACCAAAAAAAAAAAAAAAAAATCCAAAAAACCTCAGAACTTTCTGGTTAAAGACATAAAGTCCTACTCAAAGTTACAAGAAATTTTCCAGTGTTTTCTCTCACTGAAGGCTTGTTTTTAAAGTGAGCTTTGTATCTAGAATGGATGTAAAGTATTTTGTGATCTACACAGTAGCAAATCTAGTTCAGAAGACCAAAATTTGAAACGGGACTTTTAGCAATACTTTAATTTGACTTGACTTTTTCTGGTTTAAATCCCAATTTTTGTTTCCTCGCTTTTTATTCAGCCCTTCCTACATATATTCTCATTAGTTCTAGCAAGAAATTAGCCTGAAGCAGTCTCAGCATCTGGTGCATTATACTATTAATACTATTATATATTGTTGTAATATGTAAGCAATACATACTACATCTCACTGAAGCATTTTAATGCAGGCATCCTCCTCAGATGAATCATTTTTGGGACCTGTTTCCTGCACCCTAGGAACCAATCTAAATGCAAAGCGGCTGACAGCGGGGTCATTCCTCACCATGGGTCTCACTGTGCAGCTGGCTCTGGGCTCCACAGATATATTCATTTCCTTAAAACTCCTCCTTTATAATAACGCAATTGCCGTGGGAGGAAGGGAGCAATGGGCTATCACAGTGTCATACAATGTAATGACGGTCACTCATGGGATGATGTTGGCCGATTCTTCATCCCTGGTAGTTTTACACTGGAGCCACAGCTCTGCCAGCAAGGGAAGGACAGAGAGGACCAGCTACAGCCTGTTGCATGAACACAGTGTCTGAGCAAAGAAGTCTCAGAGTGAGAAGATGTGAAAAGTGACATTTTGATTGTGATCCCCTGCTCTGGTCTGAACAGAACAACACTGGCAATTTAAGATACTTTTGCCATGCCTTTACTGTCTCACTTGTAAAACGGAATACATTCATTATCATCTGCATGGAACTGTGTTCATCAAAAGCAAAAATCTGATTCAAATTCGAGCTTTCAGGAACCTGACTCCTAGAAATTCACAGTTCACTTTCCACAATCTGTCTTACAAGTGGATACAGAAAGAACAGTGCTTGCTTGATTTAGCAAACCAGAGGCTGAAAGGGAATATGATCACTGTCTGTAAAATAATTCCAGGGGACATAAGTGCCAGGGAGGGAAAATAGCTTTAATTAAAAGGCACATGCACAACTAAAGAAAAAATAATCTAAATTGCCCAATGGCAATGTTGGAACAGAAATCAGACAGAAGTTTCCAAAATCCAGAAGAATAAAGCTTGGAACAGATATCCAGAAAGGAAGAAGGCAATAGGAGGGTGGGTTGAAAGAAACCCAACTGTTTTCAAGATGCAGTTTGATCAGTTTATGGCTGTAGGATGCAGTACCTGCTGCAGCCCTGTACCTTTCTTTAAGTTCCTAATTTATAAAGTAGGTTTGAACACTTCAGCTGAAAATCCAACAACAGGTTATTCACAATTACTTTGCCCAGGAGGAAATACAGTGCATTGGAAATATACAGGTGCATTGTTATTCTGCCTTACCTGTGCTCAGTTTGTCCTGTCAGTAACATCAGGTAAAATCTTGCAAGTAATACCTAATGTAGAGTCTCATCTTGCCTAAAAGCTCTCCCATAAGAGACCTAACTCTTCCCCTATTCTCTAGTGTAATCACCTGACAACAGCAATGATGACCTTGCAGGCCTTCATCCTGCACTGGACCCATCAGTTGTATTGATTTTCTACTGTGGATGGAATATAAAACCTGTCTGGCCATGGTTGTTTTGCATCTGGTTTAGACTCCATCAGTCTGTTGAGGATCTTCTGTTGTGGAGGACCTAGGAGAAGCTCAGCTTTGTCCTTCCAGCCATGTAAATCACAGAAGTTTGAACCAGCTGTGGCCATGTAAAAGCCAATCCCCAGGTGTACAGCAGGGTACATGTTCACTTTGCCAAGCACTTTGAGATCTACACCAACATCCAGCCCAGGAGAGCACTCTGTCCAGAGCAAGGCAAGAGTAAACTGCCTTATTAAGTGAATGTGAAACCCATCCTGCTTTCCTTCACAGCACCACATTATAGCACAAGCTATAGCATCAAGGCTCTTGCTCAGACTCCCTTACCTTCTGACCTCCTCCAACTTTTTTACTGTTTCTCCAGGGTACTTTCAAAGGAACAAGTAAGGCACTAATCTCACTTCAAGCCAGCCTAGGACAGACGCAGTCTTGGTTTCTTGTAAGCTGTGAGAACTATCCATATCCCAAAAGCTCATAATGGACGTCTCCTAGAGATTTGCTTCTCTCCATTAAAACCAAGTCTCTCTTTTAGCTCCACACACAAATCTCTGCTAGCTGTTTTCTCCTAGTCTATAGCAGAACATTAAGGGAGCCATGGGGAATCCACATCTACAGTGTTTGGATACACCACATCAGGAAGCATGTTTGATATCTCTGCGAGCTAGGAAACCTGCCAACTTCCACTGATGATGAAATTTCTCAGTGGTGCAAAAAGGCAGGAGATCTCACTTGTATGTCTTGTAGCAGAGATTTGAGGAAGATTTTATCTCAGAGGATCTTTTACTCCAGTTTCTACAGGCGCCAGTGGAAAGACCCTCAGGATGTATCAATGCAAGTGAATTAAGCAATACCACGACACATTCACAGACTCAATAGTCTATACTCTTATTATACTGTCAAAATGGCTCCAGGCAGGGTGCTGGCATGGGCCGGTTAACACCTTTCTGGATCATTCCCAGACAGTCTGGGACTTAGTACAAGCCAAAGACCATTTCCAGCACCCAATTTAGCTGCAGCCACTCTTCTCTGTTTTGCAGACTGAAAGAGCTCCGGACTGTGGAGGTGCCAAATGGCCTTGTGTGGCCTCACTCCCCTCCACTGGAGTCAGAGAAAGCCTGAGGCCCACCTCAGGCCAATTTTAATACAACACTGGATACACTCCTGTGTCATCCTCACCAGTCTTCTGACAATCGAGACTCCATACACCTATGCTCTCCTCTGGGGAGCTCCTGCTGACTCCACCAGTGAAAAAGCCAGGGCAGACAGGAGGGATTAGTGCACATATAAAGAGTGTCCCTACAGATGGGAGCTGGGCACACTCCAAATGTCCGGCTACAGATATTGTGCTGGAGGGTAAGCTGTCCAGGGAGTACCCAAAGTCATTGATGGGCCAAAATAATCCCTCCTGTAAGACAATTTATGTTGGTGGAGTTATACCTGGATGACTTGGACTACTATTTATTATTCTTATTGTACCTGTGGCCAAGCATACAGCCAGTTCACCCTCAGAGCAGAATGCCATCAGTTAGATGGAGCACACACTCAACGTGAAATCACAGCCAAGCCTGAAAGAAGCTGCAAACACCGAGAACAATCCCTTACAGAAATCAGGAGTCCTTTCAGGGGTTCCTTCTCCTCCATCAGAAGCATTGCAATGGTATCCAAACCACCACCAAAATAAGGATATAGGGAACCACACTGAAGCTGGTAGAATCAGCTACATTGCAAAAGAAAAACTTTGTGGTGACAGTGCTTTAATTTTCCAGCTTTTCCATCTAAAGGGATCTCAAATGTTTTGAGCTTTGTTTTGGATTTTTCCTGAACTCACACAGATGCTGCAAACTATGATCATCTTCATAGTGCCCCTGTGCCTGGATGAAAGGCAGAAGCTGTTTAACAGCAGCACTTACAAAGCACATTAGACTGAAAATGTGAAGAGGTGTGTTGCACCCCCCTGCCATGACAAGGAAACGCAGGCAGGAAGGCGGCAGCTACCGCTGCTGGAGTGCAGCCAGGGCACCGGCGTTACACAGCGTCCCTCGCAAGCAGCACCATGGGATCCTCTGCGACCCCCATGCAGGCAGAACTACATACATTGTACCCTAAAGGAAGCATTTCACCCCAACCCTTTCCCACTCCCAACTCCTTCACAGATGAGTGCCCAAACCTCCACAAAGAGACATTGGGTCAGTGCCACCTTGGGCTACCTACTGAACATGCACTCAGCTGAGGCAATGGTGTGGACAAGCCTGTCATGCATCCAAGTCCTGCTGGGGCCCAGCTTCATTTAGTGTTGTGAAGGGGATGCAATCACAGCACAAGATAGCACAGCACTGCCAGAGCCCCCAGTAGCAAGGTGGGAACGTAATCTCCCTGTACACAATGCAACCCGCAGCTCTTTGGGAGGGACAGCAGCAAATTATTTCCCCACAGCTCCCTGAAAACGTTTGTACACCAAGACACTCGGAAAGTAATCGGTCCCTAGCATTAACAGTCCCTACTACCACAGTGGGCAGAAACATATACACATGTATATGTATACCTAAGCACATGTATAATAAAACACATACATAACAACAATATGTCTTGATAAATGCAATGAAATATAATTGCAGTGATAGACCAGGAAAACTGATGCCTGCTGGATGACTTTTTCTATCAGAAGCTTTTCCTTAGCAAATGGGTCACTTTAAACCAGTGTCAGCCTCAATTCAATTTGTATGAACAGACCCGAGTTCCTACAAGGCAGCTTCTGTTAGCACAACTACATAAGAGACAGGCTAGCTGAGTTGGGAAGAAAGGGAAAAGTCCTTCAAAACAGAGATGACAGGTATTCCTCTAGCAATTAATTGATTAAAAAGCTCCTGATGAGACCATAAAACCATGTCCCAATTAACTAGGGCTGAACCCCACAGTGAGGTGCTTATGATATCCACTGTAATTCTACATTGGGTGGCTGTGATATACCTCAATACAATCTATACCAAAAGGAATTCATAATGATTAGACCATTATTTCAAAATGTTACCAGGCTGCTAGTACTAAAAGCTGAAAGGGAGGCCAAGGATTTCTGCCGAGCAGCCAGAAACCTTCTGGAATTACAGCTGCAGACACCTTAGAGGAGAAGAGCCCAAGTCCCCCTTTTTCCTGGGAAGTTGTATGGGCAACGACCATGTCGTGCCGGCATCCCCTTCTCTCTTATTAGCATTCTGCTTGCTGTCTCTGAGAGGCAAAGTGACAGAAGTTGGAGCATTCAGACAGACAGATCCCCCCACTCTGCCAGTCCACAAGCAGAGTTAACAGTAGGCGGAAAGCACGCCAGGCAACTCTGCCTCCCCAGGCCTCAGCCCTTTGGCTCCAGGTTACCTCTGCAGCAAAGGCTGGAGGGATACAGGGCTCAAGTTGACTTGGTAACTTTGATGCCATGACTATTGCTCCAGCCTGGAAACCAGTCACCTGCTTCTCTGGCTGGTTTTGTTCTGCTTGGCTCATGTCGGAGCCGTTCTGCTGCTATTCATGAGAAAGGTCCAGGTTACAGGGAAGAGACAAAGACTGTCTCATTTTAACACCTTGGTGACAAGACGCAAAAAGCAGCTTTATCCCCTGCAGAGAGGCACCTCGGAAATGAAGTCCTGAAGCCCTCCAGCATCTCCCGGATGGGGAGGGCCTGGGGATGAGCCCCAGGCTCCCCCATCAGCAGGGCCTGGGGATGAGCCCTTGGGCTGACGTGGGCCCCCAGGGCTGGGAGGAGGAGGAGCAGCACCAGAGGGGCTTCCCCAGGCCTTTCTTGCAGCTGAGCCTCCCACGCTCCTGGCGGGGGTTACCCTAGGGGGGAAGGCAGGGTGCAAGGACTGATCCCCCCCAGGCCGACCCTTCCCCTCCCCGCCGCGGGCGGTGGCAGTGGTTTATCCCTCTCTGCCTCCAGGGTGAGGGAGAAGGGGGCTGTGCTCTGGTTCATCCCTCTCTGCCTCTAGGGTGAAGGAGAAGGGGGTTGGAGGGGGCTGTGCTCAGCGGGCGGGCGGCGGAAAGTTTTTTTGCTCCGGAAGAATGGCCCTTTTGAAGCACTTCTGCCCCACTGCACACTGCTAAGCGAAGCCAATCCCCGGCGCCCGGAGGCGCAAAATCCTCCCTCGAAGACGAAAAACCCAGCACCCCCCACCCCCTATCCC
>NW_008825157.1:162113-174168 GCF_000699105.1 Pygoscelis adeliae | reverse complement strand
CGGCTCTCCCCGGCCACTTTCTCGGGCTCCCTCGTCAATCGCCGGGTCTCCCAGCCGCTGAATTTCGTCCCCGTGGGAGCAGGGGCGAGGGTTGCTTGCAGCCCGGCATCCTCCGCCTCCGTCCCGGCCCCTTGCCCTCTCTCACCTCCCTTCTCCCCGGGGAACCTCCTCTGCTCCTTTTCTCCTCCGTCGGTCCTCAAATGCATTAATAATCCCTGCTGCGGATGTTGCTGCTGCGGCTTCACCTGGGAATGGCAGGATCTGCAAGTTATTTCTGCACTGGTAAAGCCAAAAGTGAAGAGGAAAAGCCATGTCCAGTACAGGAGAGCAACGTGCCAGGCTGGGTACCAGCCAGCAACTTTTTCCATCGCTGCTGACCGGTGATGAGTGCGAGGGAGAAAGAGCAGGAGCGAGAGAGCAGGGTGCTGCCGATTTACCCGCCGCGGGGTAAACACAGCGAGAACTCCATAAAGTTTCAGACTCTGCTGTATTAGATGCAGCCGGGGGATAGGGGAGATTGCTTTCTTTCCCCTTCTTTTTTTTTTTTCCTTTGTTTTTTTTTCCTTTTTTTGCACTTTTTCTTTTTTTTTTCTTTTTTTTTTTTTTCTCTTTTTTCCCCCCCCCCCCTCCCCCCAAGACTGGCGTTGCTGAGCAAGCTTTTGATGGAAGGCAAAGCCACAACCACACGGGGGAGGAGCTGAATTGAAATCAGAGAGAGAGGGAGAGAGAGAGGAGCAAATCCTGGCTGGTGATTTCTCCCGGCTGCCTCTGTGGAAGTCACAGCTCGCTCCTCTCCCGCTCGCTCTCTCTCTGCTCCCTCTCACTTCGCCGCTTCTGCATCACACGCCTTCCGCAGCCGCCCCGCGTGTGTTGTGAGTGATTGGTTACTCACACCCTCTCTCTCTCTCTCTCTCTCACACACGCACTCCAAGAAGGACTTACCCCAACTTTTAAACTCACACCATCCGATCCCTTCCTCCCTTGCGCCTTCCCATCAGCTCAAACCCCTCAAACCTGCTCCCCAACGTACTAAAACCACCGCACATGGACTGGAAGCAAACGTGCGAAGTGAAGGAGCAACACATACATATAAGCATACAGACATGTGTGTATAGTCTTGCAAGAGTCAATGTTTTAATTCTATTAATTAAATATTTTAATCTGATTAATTAAGTGGCCTTAAATGTCTGAGCAGGCTCTGAAATGTCCCTTTCTTTCTCTCCCCCTGTGACTGATGTAAATGCACTGGAGTTGCTGGGAATAGGCACCTGTGCTTGATTTCACAGAGGGAAAGTTGCATTTCTACCCCTCCATTCCCTCCTCGGCCTTTGCTTCGCTGTACCATCATTTACAGTAGCTGCCGATATTTAGATAAATCACTCAGGCATGGCAGAGATGTAGTCACGTAAATGCTGATGGAGACAGGGACAAGCTTTTGGAAATGAAATGACAGCTGTTGGTGGCAGGAGAGGGGGAGAGAGAGATTCCCCACCACTGGTTTATCAGCAGAAAATAAACCTTTCTGCTCTAGCTGTCTCATGTTTTCAGGACCAGCAATTTCTCCCCCAGGACCTGTGCTCCTCTCTCACTATATCTCTTCCCCACAGAGTAGTCACTAGTGGTGGCCAGAGGAGATCACCAAACCCTGATTGCAGAGGTTGGTCTCTGCCGGCCATGGGAGCCACTGGTCCCTTACTGCAGGCAGCACCGTTGGTGTCTGCCCACGCAGCAGGACAGGGGGCTGAGCTTTAACAGGCACTTGCAAATGTCCACAGGCTTTAAAACTGGAGGGAATTAAAGGCTATTCCACTGAAATTTTATTGCATCCCCATCTGCCTGCTCTCACCCATTCCCATTTGATTTCCAGGAGAGTTTTTTTTTAATTAATGTTTTTAACGTTTCCTTCCTGACATGGAAGACTTTCTTGTATTTTTTGGCAGGGAATTTCAGAAAGAGATTTACAGATTTGTTCCACATTCTTCTAGAGATTTCACCCAAATGCTCACTGGTGACACGTCTTGGGATATTAGCACAAGACCACAGGCGAAGGGAGACTCACAGTAATTGAGGCTGGGCATAACTTCATGCTGCTTACAACAATGATGGATTGTCTGCAGTGTAACCACCAAACCTCAGCTAAATCTACTGTAAGCCAATTAACTGCATACCTGTTTCCATATCTCCCAGCTAAATGGTTACTATTAGTTACAGCCTGTCAGTAACAATAATTAACACTTTGCACTTAAACAACTCCTTTCCTTTACTAAGCCCAAAGCTTTTCACAAAGGCCAGTGAGTTTTACTCTTGTTGTATAAATGAAGGAAACTGAGTCACAGTGCGATCAGCGGAGCAGCAAGGATTGGAGATGGAGCTACCTTATTATCAACCCAATCCTTTGTCTTTTATACAACAGATTGACCAGATGGGTCTATCCCAAAGGATGCACTAAAGAGTGACTCCTTCCTAGGACAAGTCTCTTAAAGAGGCTTTAATCTAGAGGGATGAAGTTCAAAGAGATGAATGTGCGAAACAGGAAAAGAACTTGGAAGAAGGAAATTAATAAGAGGTCAGAGGAAATTTCTCCTGGGATGTAATAGAGATTTGCATGCCAAGCAGTGGCTAAGGCTAATGAGAGAAAAAAATCCAGCTGTCTCCTTTAGGCAGATGATTATCTCTGGATTGTGATGAGTGACCAGTGAGTGATATGGATGTGCCTGGTAAAGCACACCTTATACACTGTGAGTATACTACACCTGCAGAGCTCTTCAGCAAATGCACACAAGTCAGTCATGGAGAGAAAATACCGGATCCGACCTGAGGACCACAGCCACTTTCTCCAGCATTTCCCTTGTTGTGAGTGGATATAAGACAGAGATGTTCAGTACAAGCCTTTCCCTGATCCCTATTTCCAGGAATCATCTGTTTAGGAGATTCAAGCAGCAGAAATTGCACCTGATCCCTTATGTTTAATAGCTACGGATGGACCTGTCTTCCCTAAATTTGTCTAATCCTTATTTATACTCTTGGTGTCTGAGGCATACTGTGGTAGTCAATTTTACAATCTGATTATGTGTGCTTTTGAATACTCATGGTCTGCACTTATCCGAGAGAGACATTTTAAATCGCCATGATCTAATCTTGTTGCCAGCCATCTTTCTGCCACAGATGATGTGATGATTGAGCCATCAGAGATACGAAGCCAGAGTCTTTGGCACAAAAGAATAATCCCCTGTCTTTTGATGTAAGCGATAACTTTCTGAGTTGGGAACTATAATAAGCCCCTATGCTGTCATTGGGGAGGGCTGAATTCATACACTCAGCCAAAAAGAAGCACTAGTGTGTCGTGACCGGACTCCATGGCTGTGCTCACGAGAAAAAAAAGGTTGCACTCGTGGGTATCCTGAGCTGAGATTACATCCGATCCAACATTTCGATAGCACACACTACACTGCATGTCCAGGTCCAAGCCCTGACAAGAATGTGTTTTCCAACAGAGCTGCTACACTACCTGATCAGGAAAGTGCTCTTCTGTTTCACACAACCAATATTGCCTCGAGGGAGGGGAGAGGAGCGAGCTCTGGGGGCCGTGGAACAGGAGACAATCCTTGACATTGTAAAACATGGTGCTATGAGGGCAAATGAAAAATGCAGGTCTCGCTGGCCTCTTCAGCTTCTGCCTTTACCAGGATAAACAGCGGCAGGGTAGCAGGGGGTGTTCCTCATCACCAGGGAGGAACTACTGCCAAGGCAGAGATCTGCACAGACATGAGAGTGTTTGAAGAGGTTCTCACTTTTGGGGTCAGGAAGCACAAGCAGGAATCTAGCGCAGGGAGTAGATACCGGTTTTGGGTAGCTGATGTGGTGGAGCAAGCATCTTCCTAAGGATTTATATAGCCTTGAGAAGAGAAGCAGGAACAGAAGGAAACGCGGCTGAGTACACAAATCTTCACTTGGGACTGGGCAGGTTCAGACACAGGTGGAAATGTGGGCTTGGTCAAGGACATAAATCCTTAGGACAATGATTGCAATAATCTACCATCTGCAGGAATCCTTTCCTCCAGAGTGTTTCACACTCGCAATCAGAGACTACCTGTGAAAATGTGGTCCCAAGACACCTCCTGGCTCCACAGGATTCCTGTCTTCTGAAACATGCTAGGCAATGGAGCCTGTACGATGGAAGCACCTCAGGGACTACGCCAACATTGCCTGCACTTTGATGGAGTAGAAAGGGAGAAAGAGGAATGAAAGAGGATGGAGAGAAAGAAACAGAATGGGGTGGGTTTAACCAGCTGAGTTTTCAATATAGGGCAGGGGCATAACATAGCCTGGTCTATCCTGCACTCAAATGTCTTTTAGGCTAAACAGTAAAATCTCTCTCTAGTAAACATTTGTATAATTAGGATTTTGTGAATCTACGCTCATTTTAAATCATCACTTTTCTCTGTAAAGACTGCGTAATGAAGGGAGCCCAAGAAGAACACTGCTCCATTGATTCCTATCAAGCCACGGTGAGTGATGAATACTGTAGTTCGACATTACACATAATTCCTCCAAAAGGAATCTCTTTTTGAAAAAAAATAATTACAAACCAGGATACAATAGGGCTTGTTGCAGTTTCCCTTAGGAAAAAAAAAGATGGCTCTCAACTGTAAATATCACAGAGATATCTTTTTTTTCTTAATAGGTTCTGGATGCTTCATTCTTTAAATAAAAGAGGCACTAATTATATACATCAAAACATCTATTTCCAAGTGAAAATGAACTGAACAAACAGAAATTAGTTACCTATGTGACTTGTTTTGTAGTAATATATACATAGTTGTTACAAAGGTATTATCAGGACTGAATCCTAAGACCTCACATAGGGGCAATGCATTTGGCACACAAAAATTATTTGAAAAAAATCTGGAACTGAAATAAAATCTGTATCTTCTTTCCACTGAATTTCATTTCCATCACTCATATTATTTTTGGAAAGGTGATTGAACTATTTATTTTTAACACTAATAATTCCTCTAAATTAATTAACATGAAAGCTCTCCTTTGTTATTCCAGACAATCAAGCCCCAAACCAGTGCCATCCCAAAATTAAGCTGCTGCAGCTTTTAACAGGGGCTCCCATTCATCTGCAAATGTGATGCGATTTTGCTTTAGTTGCCATAAATATTAACAGCAAGGGCTTTTTGTTCTTTTACTCCCTCTTGCTGCAGCCTGTTGCAAAGACCAAGGTTTAAAGTAATCTCAAAAAAAGTGCAAGACTTCGCCACTTTAAAGAGCCATTTTGCTTTGCTAAATCCCCAGATGGAGATTTCAGATAGCAATTTGTCTGGCAAGGAGAGCTGGGTGGCAAGCAGATTCGATCAGTGTGCTTGCCTCCAAGTACAGGAAGGTACTCAGCACCCATACCTGGTGCCAGTTTTCCTTAAAGCACTGTTTATACTGAAATATCTAGTGATGCTTATCAGCCAGCAGCTCTCTCTGGGGACAACAGAGGTTGTCTGGATCTTTCTCCTCTGGAAAATCTCACATGTAGGCTCCTCTCTTTCACTTCCACTTCTGGATCCAAAGGGTTTTCACACCATCCCAGCACAGAGGACAAACCTCATACCCATGGCACAGACTGCATTTTACTCTTTGGGTCCAGACCTCTTTCCTGCTCTTACAGCTGCAGAGACTTCCTGGGCCAGCTTTGCACAATTTCAGTGATAAACCAAGGTTGGATTTGCCATGGGAGGAAGGGAGTATCTGACCGCCCCCAAAAAAGCTTGTACTCCCAGTCATGTGCTGAAGCAATACTCATGTGGCTGCACAATTACCACATCCGCACTGATGTTGAATCCAGCCCACTTTGCCACTATGCCTATAGATCCTGGGATTTAATCCTATTTCTTCTGTAGTGACATCTGCTTCTCTGTGCTGGCCTTGCGTTTCACTGGTCCAGTGATACTCTCCCCTTGTGATCAGGAGACATCAATCCATTGCCACTCTGCGCTCCTGAGAGCTGCTCCCCTGTCAGGGATTACCATGGGATTTAGGAGCTGAAAACACCCCAGGCCACAGAAGACAGTTGATGAGAAAATCTTCTGCTTGAAATTCTCAGCTGCCATTCTCTCTTGATCAGCTTTTGCAGCCTAAGAAACCTGGAAAGCTGCCCTGAAAAGCTGGTCTTAGATTCTGCTGGGTTTTGTAGTTTAGTTGAGTGTAAAGTAGAATTGCAAGGACTGCACTTATGTCAGGACTGCACGTACTCAGCTAGTGCTCTGAGCTTGCAGCTAAGGAAAAAACTGAGCTGGAGCTCAGAGCTAGAATGAGCTTTATTATAACAACTTTTAAAGTAGTAAACATTGGCGGAAGGAGAAAGCCTGAGGTGTATCTCATAGTCAAGTCATTCACCACCACCACCAGTATGAATGATAACCACAGGGATGACCCAGCAATTGTCACATTTCATCCTGACTGTTTTAAAGCAACCCCATAATACCTAGAAGGTTTTTGCCATCAATAACTGAAATGTACGCTGTGGACATTTCCAACCACATGAAAGGCAAGAATGTAACCAGGAAAAATGAAAATGGCTTTAGCAAAAGCAAATAATGCTTGACCAACCTGATTGTCTTCTGTTACTAAATAGCTGGCTATTGTAATGCCTGCTCCCACAGCAGTCTCATGGTAAACTGAGGAAGTATGGGCAGGTCAAAGCAATTGACAGAGGTTTGAAAGTTGGCTGAACCACTAGTCTCCAAGGTTGAGAATCAACTGACTAGAAAAAGTCTGGGGTTTGCACTGGGGGCCAAGTAGCCAACAATGTTCTCTCTTTGCAAATAAGGCAAACTGCATATTTGTCTGCCTTTGGAAAAGCATCATCAGGAGATCAGAAGAAATTATAATCTCCTTCTTAGCACTGGGGAGGCTGAACATGGAGTACTGTTTCTGGTGTGGGCCCCCAGTTCAAGAGGGACATGGAGAAACTGAGGAAGGTTACCAAGTGGAGGGCTACTAAGGTGGTGAGCACACAACCTACAAAGAGACAGTTGAGACCTGGGCTTGTTTAGCCTGGAGAAGAGGAGGCAAAGGGGCAATCAGATATCAGCCTACCATTACTTGAGAGGGAGTTACAAAGGTGCAGAAGCCAAACTCTTCTTGGTTGTGGCAGGTGCTAAAACAAAGAGGAGACAAAATTGGTGTTTAAAACATTCAGACTGAAAATTAGGAAAAGCTCATGCAGTAAGATAGTGCCACTCCAGGGCAGGTTCTTTAGATTGTAGAATCTCCCTCAGGAAGACAAATCTATGGCCAGCCTGATCTAGTAATGATGGCTGCCTGGCTTCAAGCGGGAGGTTTGTCTCTCCCAACCAACATTTCTTTGAATATTTGAATCTATGAGAGGTAAAACGCTCAAGAAGAAGACATGTCTACAGCTAAAGGCAGGAATAAATCCCATCTCTCCCCAAGATAAAGCCAGTTACCTGTTCCAATGATGAGTGGTTCCCAGGTTCAGCATGAGCTTAGATACCATCCTATAGTGAGATTCCTCCAGAGATCAGTCCAGTTCTCCTTTCATTAGGTGCCTGTACCTCCAGCACTAGTTTAACAAACCAGCGGGGACTCTTAGACTATTTCATCCTCTTGGGTCCCATCCCACTTACCTTAAGTATTGTTGCCAAACCTTTGCAGAGTCCTACAGGACTCCCAACATTTAATTGAGAGTGGGGTAAACTGGAGTTCTAGGTCTAACGTAATGCTACTACCT
Source organism: Pygoscelis adeliae (assembly GCF_000699105.1). Lineage (NCBI taxonomy): Eukaryota > Metazoa > Chordata > Aves > Sphenisciformes > Spheniscidae > Pygoscelis > Pygoscelis adeliae. The sequence goes on along the minus strand of NW_008825157.1, from coordinate 166,418 downwards.
GTGGTGGCATCCATTGGCAAACAAGAGTCAGGGACAGTTGCGCTATAACATGCTAGATTAGGCCATACTAAAAGACTTGGGCTTTACCTTACCCTCTCTGCTGTTCCCCCAGGCACGTATTCTGTTCTATATCTGGCTCTCAGCATATTTCTTTCTCTTCTTTTCCTTGGGTAGAGATGCAAACCTTCCTTTCCATGACCAACAGAGGGTCTTTGCAGCTATTCAAAATCAGTTGCAAGTTGCTTCGCTGTGTCCATTGAATCATCTTCATTCCCTCATCTTCTAGGCCTTTCCAGTTTCTCAAGAGAATTGTGGCTGTGGGATGGCTCTGGTTGCCTTGCAACCTTGAAAATCTGCAATTTGAAGCAGGCTGATCAAGTGCAGATAATAGTTTCCTGTGAACAATAAAAATCACTCAAAACATCTTCCATAGAGTCAGGATACGTCAGTAACATAAATCTTCTTAAAAGCCTAACAGGCATAAAAATAATTTATATTTTCTCCCTTTTCAGAGATTACTGAACTTTAGTCATCACTGGGGAAGTTCGCCTGACATTCTATCAACTCTGGGTTTATCTGTATTGACAGGACAATAAAAATTCTTGTCTATCACTGTACCGCTGTCACCTTTGGCTTCTTCACTTGGTTGTGGAAGAATTTAATGGAGGTAAGAGAATAATGATGAAGAGAAAAAGATTACAAACTTAATGGCCTGTGAATGCTGTTTATAGTTTGTCATCATTACAGATGGTGTTTTCTTGCTTATGCACCTTGCTTGATTTCTCCTAGCCAGAAGTGTTGACAAAGTAGAAGTTCCAGGTACAGCTAAAGATAAAATTTCTACTAGAAGAAAGAGAAGACAGAGAAAAAAGATTATTCTTCTATCTTACCTTTTTACTGCAAGAAAAATAAAAAAATGAAAAAACAAGAACCCTTGAGGCTGATTGAAGATGTGAGCTTGCTCATTGACAGTATTTTATTTCGGGACTGAAAAAATGACCAGGCAAACATTTCTGTGAGGCAACTCTGTCCTGCTTCATTGATGCATCATTTCTTAAGTCATGGTCAGAAATCCTTTTCTGGAGACAGCTGCATCACTCACAGATCAAACAGCAGAGCTTTTCATACACACACTCCTATGGTCCAACATCAGGAGAGATATGTCTGGCCATCAGTTAACACTGTTTTTACTAACCCAGCTCATTCTGCCTAAAACAAGTCAGAGGATACTCACATGAATTGTTCTGCTAGTTGATAACCAGTGTGATACTTTCCAACAGACATCCACATCTCAGCATTACAATGCATACTCAGAGACACCTTCCCCATCAGGGCAGCTGTTTGGAAAGTTAATGCTTTCATAGGATCCACCTGACCAGAAACAAAGACAGATGAAGAGAGGAAAACTTGCTCTGACCTTTTCTCCCTCCAGCCTGGTAGCTTCTTCAACAGCTTCTCAGATCTGTGGCATCCATCTGCCATTTTGTAGCTTGGTGGGACAGAGAGAGATATACCTTCTAATGAGGGCAGAAGAAGTTGTCATGAGAGATTGTGTGTCAGTCCCACGCTTGGTGAGAAAATCCAGTCTTCTGACCAAAGTATCAGAAGGAAGGATTTAGAGTGGGTAGTGGAAAATCCGGAGAAAAATGAAATCTATATTTCTGTGTTTTCAGTCTTTTCATTGTGAATCATGTAGTGAATTTCAAGCTCCTGATGTCATGGGTTTATATAAGATTATCAAGTATCTTCATTTGTTTTCTTTTCTTCATTAAAAAAAAAAAAAAGACTAGTCCTCCTAACTATGGAGAACAGTATGAAGACAAAGCTCCTACTGGCTCAAAATTTGATCTGAAATGTTTCGACACAAAATACAAAGCCAAAGCAGTCAAATTTAAATAGTCCATTTGAGCAGTTTGAAAATGAAGTATTTCCCTTTTTTTTTTGCTTAAAAATGGTATTCTGGAGCTAATTTTGCCTTTTTGAAAGATTTTAAAAAAAAAAAAAAAGTATATTTTAAATATATATGTACATATATATATACACACAAAAGGAAATACTTTTTTGCAATCTGAACAAACTGTTGTATTCAGCTTGAAATGAATCTTTGATTTCTGAATTTCTTTTGTCCCCTTTTTTAATTCAATTCGGCCAGGGAATTAAAAAAATCAGTTGTACATGTGTCTTTAATTATTTGAGACATTTGCCAGAACACCTTGTAACATAGAATAATTTCTTTCTATAAATTTGGTACTGGGTTCACTTCTCGCCCAGACCTATTAACAATTTATCTGGGACATTTGTGGTTGTAGCGCCGGGAAGATTAAGTTATATAAAGCTCATATACAGGTATTTGTTTCTGGTAAACAGGACCCTGATAATGATAATTTATTTTAGGGTTAAATTTGATATTATGTATAAAAGGACTCCATGAAATAATTTCAAAATGCATTGAAATTATTTCAGTTTTCAATGAATCCCTTACGAAAGAAAAGAAAGAAATCCCCTCATCTTCAGTCAAACGACTTTCTTCTAGAAGAATCAGATTTATGAAATAAGGGTGATGAAAAAACAGTAGATCTGACTGTTTAATACATGTATATACACACAAAGGTCAATAAATAGCCCAAGCAGTGGAAGGAACTCATAAGCGATGCTTCTGCCGATTTCATTGCAAGCATTCCCTGAGATTCCATTTATTTTCGGGAGTGTCTGCATGTGGATGGCTCTGTGTGTTCAATATCTATTCTCATATCAAGGAAGCACGGGGGAAAAACTCCATTTGGATGTATTTTCATGCAATTAATAATAATTCAGGGTTTGTGCTTTTCTTATGCCAAAACTATGCTTCCTAAGGTTTGCAGCCCTCCAAAGGCATATATTAGTCCAAGTCTGAATCGCCCTGCTTTTCTCCTTCATTTGAAACAATGTTTGTTCAAAAGATATTAAATGTGCTTCACTTTTGTCTTCATTCAATTCAAAGTCATTTTTAACATTTTTATCAAGCCTCCTTGATATCCTGTTTTAAAATGGTTTCAATTTCAGTCTGGCCAAGTCTCCGTGTACATTTCAGTTCGTTTAAGTCTGATTGCAATCAGTGGGAGTCTTTTCATTGATTTCAATGGAATTTGGATCAGGTTCGTTTGCAGCATAACTTACATATGTTTGCTGTCATGGAATAAGCCAACTGTCATCCAGGGAACTTGAGAGAACAAGAAATAAATCCAGGATCTCAGATCTTGCTTGGGAGGAACTGAAGCAAGTCCTGGTTTATTAGTGGCAACTGCTCTATATAACACATCATCTCGAGCATCTGCCCCTTCGTTGCATAAAAGCTTCTTTTCTGATTCAGTGTCTCCCAGCAGTCAGCTCATTTTAATGTTTAATATGGTACTTCGGTCTCCTGCAAGATTCCCTTGTCATGATTTCAAATCCTCATTGACACACTCCAGGCATTTTGCTGCCTTGAACATCTGCTGAAAGATTCTTTGAGGTGCAAACTCAACATCTTTTATACAGTTTGGTTCTTTTTGCAGTTTCCAAAAGAGGCAAAAATAAATAACCAAGGCATGGGGCCTGGACTGTTTTCCAGTTTTGTTTTGTTTTATTTTGTTTTGCTACATAGGTGCATCTCTCTGCACAATCTTATTTTGTCTTTGTTGCTGTTGTTTTTGCCAGACAACATAATTATCTTGATTGGTGGGTGGCCAACAAAGTTTTAATTAGATCCAGGGGGATTTGAGCAGGACTACGTATTAAAAAAAAAGGCAAGACAATGTTGCTAGAATTATTGTTTGTTTATGTTGTGAGGCGTCTTCTGTGAAATATGATGTCACCTCTTTGCATTTCCAGTTCACTCCTCTCTTCTCCCGTCTTGCTCTTTCACTTGGTTGACAGGGAATGGTGAACCAGCATTAACATCTGTGTGCTGAGACAACACTGCCAAGCTGTTGCTGCAGCAAAATGTCCAGCAGCTCAGCCCCTGCCAAACAGAGATACTGATCCTCCAGCTTGTGCCAGTTCAAAGGAATGGAGGATGCATATCCAGTTTTGTGGAAGGGGTGACAAGTGATTTGGGGCAGACGATTGGCATGAACAACAGTGAGCAACACCGAAGGCAGGGAGAGGACTGCACTGGGGAGGTCTTTCTGGCTGGTTATAGTTATTAATTTTTGACTGGAAAAGGGTTGTTTTTATTTATTCAGTTGTCTAAAAATATCCCAGTAATGAATTAACCTGAATAGGGGGAGGAGGACAGAAAAACGTATATTGATTTTCTAAAAGCAGGCAGGAATTCTGTGATTTTCC
>NW_008825157.1:135962-162095 GCF_000699105.1 Pygoscelis adeliae | reverse complement strand
GGAATGCTGTTATTTTCCAGTTAACGTTCAGCATTAGAGAACAATCCAGATGGAAAGAACCAGCTAAGCAGTATGAAGCTTTTTGCTTTGCACTTTTTCTAGTGATATTTTTTCTCATTTGAATTCTTAAAAAAGACCCTAATAACAACTTAGGCCATTTCTTTGGCTAATGGGGATTAACTTGTCATGGACTCCACTGGAAAGACTATGAAATATCCATGGTGGGGATCCAACAGTTCATGCTGGAGCAGAGGGCATGTTCATCTAATAAAGGCTGTCCCTGCTCCAGTGCTGGAGGAAAGTATGAGAGGAAAACCATCTGAATGCAGTACTGGTGATAAGGACTGTCATGGTTTAACTCCAGCCAGCAACTAAGCACCACACAGCTGCTCGCTCACTCCCTCACTGTGGGATGGGGGAGAGAGAGTAAAAGTGAGAAAACTCGTGGGTTGAGATAAAGAAGTTTAGTAAGTAAAGCAAAAGCCACGCACGTAAGCAAAGCAAAACAAGGAATTCATTCACTCCTTCCCATCGGCAGGCAGGTGTTCAGCCATCTCCAGGAAAGCAGGGCTCCATCACGCGTAATAGTTACTTGGGAAGACAAATGCCATCACTCCAAATGTCCCCCCCTTCCTTCTTCTTCCCGCAGCTTTATATGCTGAGCATGACGTCATACAGTATGGAATAACCCTCTGGTCAGTTGGGGTCAGCTGTCCCAGCTGTCCCCCCTCCCAGCTTCTTGTGCACCCCCAGCCTACTCGCTAGTGGGGTGGTGTGAGAAGTAGACAAGGCCTTGACTCTGTGTAAGCACTGCTCAGCAATAACGAAAACATCCCTGTTTTATGACCACTGTTTCCAGCACAAATCCAAAACATAGCCCCATGCTAGCTAGCGTGAAGAAAATTAACTCTACCCCAGCCAAAACCAGCACTGGTGGGACTGGTGACAACCAGTCACCAGTTGATTCTGGCTGGTGTCACCTTTTTTTTTCCACTTCTCTTTTTCATTCTCTCTGTCATAATGTCCATGCCTCTTCCGTCTTATGGCTTAGCATACCTGAGGTTCACCAGATTCAACAGCAAACGACGAGTGAAAATGATACCATCACGTCCAGCCACCTTCAAGTCCCCCTTAGTGACCACTGACTGAATGGCTACAACGGAATGATGTGACCAGGAGTAGCTTTCAGCACAAATCCAACAGGCAGCTCAGGGTCATGCCACTGGCTCTCCAGTGAGACCCAGCAAGCATTAGATCCTGCAGCTCATGTTACATACCCAGAGCAATGAGTACTAAAAAGAAAGCTGGTGGGAAGCAGAGGAATTACCATATTTCTGAGTAAATATGTGCACACACAGGTAAACATGCATTCACATAAATTGAGATCCTTATTTTTTTAACAGGTTCCTGAGGTTTTATCTGAGTTTTCAAGTTTTCTAAGCTTTCTGAATTTTTATTTTTCTCTCTTGCAAGTTGCCCTTTTCAAGTTATTAACTTGTGCTGGGGTGAACTCTGCTGAGTTCAAGCAACAGCAGAGCTTGTCTGGCCAACAGCAGCCACTGTATTTCCATATAATTTGTCCCTCTCCTCCCAAATGCTCAGGGGAATCTGGCTGTAGAAAGTCCACATTGGGACTTTGCCCTGTATACAAGTTATGGAAACAAGTGTTGAAACTGAATCCTGCTCTTGTCCATCCTGGACTTGGCAAAGCTTATGGAAAGCTACAAGCACCCTTTACTACTGTACAGAGATGGAAATTTTGCCAGATATTTCTCAACAGTTTCACATAAATTTCAATATATATATTCTTATTTACCAAATATTTATTTAGCTATCACTGCAGCTTTCCTTTAAGGGTCTAGCGAGGGCCCAGGGAGAGTGACAAAACCACCAGCTTCTGCTGAGAAAGGATATGCCCTGCAGTCACACTATGTATTTAGAGTCTGGAGACAAATTTTAGGGCCTGGATTTAGTAATAGTGTTTAATAGATGCTTTGATAATTATGTGCATGGGAATGGAAAACAAATTCTCCAGATTAAAAAGCATAAAGAAAGCTTGTTTGGATTAGCATGATCAACTGAAAGCATCAGTTTGATTCTTGGTATATATATAATTTACTGAGTTGCAAAATAAACATACTCTACTGTTCCCCTGCCGAAGGCTCCAGCTGTAAATATTTCATTACTTTAAAAATGTATTGCCATTAGATAGGTCTTTTAGTATTCAGCAGAATCAAGTTTTAAGTAATAAAATAAAAATGTTTCTATTTCCTGAAGGACCTTTTTTAAACATACTATTTCAGTTGGGTGAAAATTGTTCTGCCACCTGTTGGGTGCTGGCAGAATCGTCCCACAAGCAAGTGGGGGTTTTTATTAACTTTGAAGGCATAAATCAATTCCTGCTCTCACGAGTGTGAGGATAATTACATCACGTCCTGGTCTGTCTCTCCCTGTCCTGCTACCAGCTTACAGGTCATCGTCGCCTCTAAGGAAGATGGGTCTGTTCCCTGGACTATGTAAGGGAATAAAGACTAGATGAGGAAAGGAGAAAGTTCATCAGGCAAACAAAAACATCATCTGCTAAAGGAGAGAGAGGCAGAGCGCAAACTCCCTCTGCTCATAAAATACCTGAAAATATTCATAAGCAGCTGGGGAAAAAAACTCATGACAAAGGTTGGGGGTTGTCATGGCATGAAGGTGCCATGGGACCATTACAGAAAGACAGGCAGTGACCTAGTGACACCATCATTATAGCTTTTCTTTGCACAAGCAGGACACTTCTAGTGATCTTCCTGCCTGTACTTGAAATGACCAAAAGACATGCTTTTGTAGAGGATTTCAGGGTGGTTTCTTTCTGAATTTGGAAAAAAAAAATTGAATTATGGCATTCTTCAGTGTTTTTCCACTGTTGGAATGCTTGTCAGGGAAAAACCAAATATTTGGGGCTCTTGTGGAATGATTTTATAGTGTTGGGGTGGCTCTTTTTATTTGGGAATTGGTGGGGTTTGCTGTTCAAAAATCTGACATCCTAAGCACAGGATTAAATGTGAGGGCATAGATACATGGGAAGATTTTTCTACTGTATGCGATGTACCAAAGCCACAAATAATCACAAATCTGGAAGGAACTCATTTGCTGCCCATGTACCGCTTTGGCACTGGGTAAACTCTTTCCGTGACTGTCAGTTCTAGAGAATAGCTCCCCACAAAACAAACAGTGTTCCTGAACATCATGAAGTACCATTTTTTCCAACTTATTATTGTGCTTCTTGAAATCCTTAAGGAGCCCCAAACTGAGCATTGAACAAAGACCACAATCCCTTCCCATAAAAAGTTATAGTCCAAGTTATCCAAGTGTTAAGAGATGTTAGCCTATACACAGAGGAGTTGAAAGTTGTCCAACATTAAGTCAGTGTAAATTACATGGCTGGGGCAAAACTTCACCCCAAAAAGTTGCAGGATTAAGCCTTCAGATTACATTGTTAATGTGGGTTGTTTTCAAAACATGGCAACAGGTACCCCCTCTTCCTCCACTGAGCATTCAGTTGGGAAAAAATCTGAGAAAGGCATTGCTTTGCAGACTTACAATCTCTCCTGAAACTTGTTTTCTCTTTCTAACAGTCCTGAAGAACTGTTTTGGTCCTCAGCTACGAATTATCTTTGTGAAGACAATGCCTTATATAGGAACAGCTGCATAGTTTGGAGTTTCTAAGGTTGACAGGAGAGTACTCTGTGTCACTTGAAGAGCTATTGAAAACTCTCGTCAAATACTGACATTTCAAGACAGTCTTCTTTTGCAGAAATCTGAAATAACTTCAGCCAATTTTACATCTCGTCAAAACTCAAAACATACTCTGACTGCTGCAATTTTTATCACTATTTTCTCATTTCTAAACAGTATTATAACTGTTTTGACAAACATTGAGCTGTTGTAATAGTTTTTTTCTTATCAAAATGTATATTGAGTTATATGAAAAGTTTCATGCCTGTGGAAAATTACATGCAATCTTCATGCGCACATTCTGAATCCTCATTTGGAATAATAGTCTGAAAAGGAGATAATTTTCCCTCATATGCTCATGTATGCAAATTTGGCACAGGGTATCTGAGCTGAAATTATGAACTGAGAACTGATAATACATATCACATATGGTACAATTCATTCAAGAAATTAATATATTTTTGGAGCATTTAGGGAGTCTGGAAGGGCTGTCAAGAAGACGCCTGCAGTGTTGTTTCCTATGGCAGTATCAGGTAATTTATCATCATTTCAGCTGCATCCTGTTCACAGCAACACTTCTCAAAAGTGCTAACAGATTTCTCAAAAGTCTGTTGAACTGAATTCTTGGATTCCTCAACTACTCTCTCAAGAGCTGATGTTGCATCACATTAGAAAAATATAATGTACAGAAAGAGATTATTGCTCTGACTGCATTCAAGTCCGTGTCCAGCTTGCACTCCACCACTTCTCCTCCAGGTTCAGTTCAAAGATCGTATTTGTTACTTTCTTCTGTCTCTACTGTCCTATAAACTTCCTCACAGCAATAAAGTTTGAGGATGTAGCCTGGGGAAAGGAGTGACTTCATACACTAGCTGAATGCTGAGCTTGTTACCCTGTGGCACTGCAGCTGGATTATGTATCCAGCGTGATCACTACAGCAGTCTGGTGAGCCCATCTGTGTCAACAGCACCATAGGTCCGATCTTCAGCTGAGACAGCTCAAGGCTGACTCCAGTGGGGCCACCCTGGTTTTCCCCAGGACATGGCCTCATGAACATCATCTAAAAGTCCAGCTCTGTAACTGCAAAAAAATGCACTTGGCCTTGGCTCAGCCTAGCACTGAACAATGCCTCAGTGTAAATATCTCCTGCAATGAAAGAATGGTCTCAGGAAAGACCATGATGTTGGCGGGCCCTGCTCTCCCAAGGAAGAATATGGACTGCTTCCAAGCAATATGCAAAAATCATCTTGGGGTGTGCATGTGGCAGGGTAAACTCATGGGGTCCCTCATACTCCAAAGAATAATCTCTTAATCATGCCTAAAATAATGGTGATTCTGGTCTTGAGGTTGGTAATCTTCACAATGAATGTAGTGAGTCAAGACCACCTGGGATCATATGCCTGAAAGCAAAAAAAGCAGATGCCAAGGAAGGAATATAAGTCTTGGACAGTCACATAGTAATCCTTCTTCAGAATACTCTCCAACCTCCAGCAGTTTGCAGCTCAAGGACTTCCCAAACCAAACACGGTTCGTATATGTGCAGTAATTCTCAGTGGATTTCCCTTCATGATCTTGTCCAGTCTCTGCTTGAATCTGTGCAAACTCTACATATCCCCAATGTCTTGCAGCAAGGAATTTCATAGCTACACCCTATATGAAGAATGATCTCTTTTGGTTTCTTTTGAATGTGCCAATTGTTGGCTATTCATGTGTCGAAGAAGAAACAAAACAAGTGATCCAACCTTTTCTCACTACTCAGGAGGAAGAACATTTCTCTACTTAAAGTTACGCACATGTCTACTAGAATCTAGCCAAGCACTGGACAAACATGGCATAAAACTAATGGGCATTTCATACACTTCCAGGTGAAAGTTCAGAAAATCCGAAGCTTTTTTTTTCCACTCCAAACCATCCCAATTTCAAGGGCATTTATACCCTGACTTTCCACACAACACTCAGCTAAAGCATGCCTCATTAGCTCACACACAAGCCTTCATGCCTCCATAACCCAAATTTCTTTTCTCACCTTCCTCAGATGGTATTTTTTCCCTCACTGCTGAAGCTTAAATTGATTTACTGCCCCCAAACACAATTCAGATGCTCTGCGGTTTCATGGCCCTTTTAAACTCTCCTCAATGGCAATGGATATGGAAGCGCTGTTCAGGTCCTTGCATTTAACATCATTTGATTCTTCTCTCACTGTCCTCCATCTCCCTCACTTCCCCTTATTTGTATTCTCATCAGTGTCACATTAAATGCCGTGGAACATGCTTTTAGGCTAATAACAGGCCTGAAGTTTATGAAATAAAAGATTGATATCAGCTTCATAAAACTCAGGGGAAGCAATATCTTTTCTGCATCTTGCCATCCCTTTAACTGCAGCTACCTTTATACATTGTAGAGGGAGAGAAGAGTTTAAAAAAAAAAGAGAAAAAAGGAGATATCTCCAAACAGCAGTGGGATTTTGGAACCTGGTGTGTCGTTAATTTCTTTATCACATTAGCAGCAAGGAAGTTGCGCTTGCTTCTTTGTGTATTTCAGTGGTGTGTTTCTTTCAAGGGCTTGGCAATCTTTTTCCTTAAATGTCACTAGATTCTGAAATGTTCAGGCTTTGTAACCAGTGGTTTTTAACCGTCACACACCTAAAGGGCGACAGATGAAGAAACTGTCTATTATTGTAGATAAACAGAACATATGCCAGTTATCAGGATGGAATGAGAAACGAGGCAGAGAAATCAGGCTGGAGTTTTACACTGATGCCCAAGCTGGTGGCATCTGGGTACCACCTGTGAAACCTGCGCCATCAGGCTGAATGATCTCCCTAACCTGTTTTACCAGCAAGTTGGTTCCTCTGGATATGGACCCAAATCCATGTTTGGATTAGGGTTATACTCACAGTATGCATTAGAGGCTTTGGGTACAGGACTTAATTTGGGATCCATCACTTGCTTCAGCTTCCACTTCATCAGATCTAACCCCTCCAGAGTGGTACCTGTGTCATACACAGTGTGGTGCAGCTGCAGGGGGTGAGGATGGACTGCAGATCTGACAAAGCTCAAGGACTCTGACATGGCCATCCTTTCTAGGGTTGTACACCAATTCAACAGCATGAAGCTTTTGAGCAAAACCTGCCTGCAGTTATTCCAGGAGAAACTGAAGAAGCAAGGAGACGTAGTAGACAGCCAGATCACTCAGCCTTACAGTACTTGGGGACACTTTCACCAGGAAATTGCCCATGTCTTAAAACAGCGTCTCCCATGTCCCTGTATCTCTCCAAATCAGTGCCATGTAGACCTTACTGAAGTTTTTTGCCAAAGATTTTCTCTTTCACTGGCCTGTTTTGCTATTCCCAATTTACAGCTTAACCCTTAGTTTTGCAGGTTGGAAGACTGACATGGGTAAATTTAAGATGAGGAAAGCTTTTTCCTTTTTATTTTTCTTCCTCTTTTTTGGTCAGTCATTGTTTGTATTTTTTACCCTTGATAATACATCTTAAATTTGACAAAAAAGTAAAAGCCATTGCATTTATGCTTTCTGCTTTGCCACCTCTGGATATTGCCCCTTTTTTATTATTTTTTAAATGCCACCAATTTAGCAAAACTTGCTGAAATGGACAGATGAGGGGTGGGAGAACCTGAAGAAGCAAGCTACCTTGCCAAAACCAGCTCACTAATCCCACCAACTTGTCAGTGTTTGCCAGAAGCAATTGCAAAGCAACAAACAAGCTTTTTATGAAGGACAGCAATTTCATTTTTAAAATGGGTGAAATTGTACCGGCTCCACCTTCCCCAAGTGTAAACACGCAAATTGCTGTAACACAGCTATCCGAGGAGATACCTAATTCTTAGCTTAATAAACTCAGTGGGAGGTTCTGCAGAGGCTTTTCTCTGAACTCAAAGAGGCCCTATAAACATTTGAAACACAGCCCTCCACAGGGGTATGCCAATAGGTGTTCCTATAAAATAGGTGTACAACATCCCAAGATGGAAAATAAGGAGATGATTTTGAAATCTTGAGTTCAAATAATGTATTTGACTGGTTTTGTTTGCATCTTTCTCCCCTCCTCCCTTTTCAGATTTTTTCTGACTGAGGGAAGGGTTTTCCAGGTGTGAGCCCACCTCAGCTCGGTGGCTGATGACTGACCATGCAAAAAGGGAAGGCAGCCAGCAGGGTTGCAATGTCAAAGAAATGGGCAGAGGATTAATGCATATCAAAGAAAGAGCTGTGTTGTCATATAATCACTGAATATAGTCTCTGAGTATAGGCCTTTCCCCACTAATTCCAACATCAAGCCCATTAGGGTGCTATCTTAGGCACAGAGATGTAAAAAGGAAGTCATTATCAGAAAAGTGCTTAATAAACAAATGTTACCTGTCCCAAAGGACTTTGGAGTATAACCGAAAAACTTTCACAAGCGTCATAGCTTGCTCTGAAAGGGTAATACAGCCACAGCTCTTAAGCAAAGCATGCTTTAGGTTGCAGAGTGAAAAGACATTGCAGAGCTGAGTTAACCATCAAAAGTAATGGAGTAAAAGAGCCCAAAATGACTGAACAATCATTAGGTTCACAGCAGGTCCTTCCTTTCTGAAAAATATTACAGGATGAAGAATTTTTTCTGCCCAGGTGAGGGGACCTCTCTGGGCACGGCACAGGTTGACCCAACTGAAATAAAATAGTTCTGTAAATACCATGGGTTTATTATAGGAAGTTAGCAATGCACCAACCCAAAATCAGATCCAAGCTTTGGAGAAATACATAAGTAGATTGAATGAACCTTGTTGGCTGGAGAAATATCTCCAAACTGGTGAATTAATATTGCAGACCAGAGGATTATTCACTGAAAAGCTAAGGGGATTTTGCATTAGTGTGTAGCTATTGGATTTAATCTCTAGCCTGTATTGCTTTTGCTCTCCCAGCTCCTACAGCTGCCAGGGTTTGGCTCTTTCTCTGTTTTACAGTCTAACAGAGTTAGAAGCATATCCAATAGCACTTCAGGAGCCACTTTTGGCACTTGACAAACAGCTCTGGATGCAGCCTTGTTAATGTGTCTGGAGACACGTGGTCGGTGAGGGTTCCCTCTGGAGCAACCTCTGTTCCTGGGTCTCCTTCACTCTGCCTGGATATCCGGGCTGCATTCATCTGGTGTCAGAGGCAACGGCTGTTTAATAACAAGACCTATGAAGAGGGAGCAGATGAGGGGAAGATGTACGATTTACTGAATAATAATGCCAAAATTCAATGCACCAGAGCATTTTGATTTAGCCATTTCAGGGACTGGCAACCCACAAAACAACACTTTACCTGCTACAAGAACATTGCAAATCTGAGTAAGGACAGGGAGAAAGTACACAGATAATAATATCCTGGGACATGGAGCAGACAAATGTCTAAACTCTTAGCCAACTGCTTCTCAAAACAGTTCTTCTCCTGCCACCACAGATCCTTCCCTCACTGCTATTTATCTGAAAAAGGAGACAGTAAAAATAACTGAGAGGAAGAAAGAAGTTTGCTAGGTCTTTGGTTCATTGACAGTGGTCAGAACCAGCAGAAGCAATCTCATATTGCTCCCAGCTTGATGGGAAACAGATGTGGAGACCTGGAAGCTCAGCAATTCTAAGTGAAAGTATGGACAAGGAAATAGTTTTCTCAAGAAAAATGTTGAAAGTCACTGTAATAGAAGTTTTTCTAAAAGATGAGTTTGGTCGCCCTGAAACAGGGTGGCTGGATCCAGTCCCATTTTGCTACCAAAGCAACTTGAACCCAGTACAGTCATGTAGGCACTTAGCTCCAAAAAATGGTCAAAAGAGCCTGGGAAGGCAGCACAGATGAATACTTGAGAGCTGGCTGTTCCTGAGAAAGCCTTTGCAATTATTGCAGCTCAACATCAAACTATACTGACTGCAAGCAATTCTTAATTTAAGACATTTCTATTTTTCACTTCTGCTTCCTGAGGATAGAAACACTGTCACCCTTTTTACAGCTTTACAAGGAAACTTAAGCAATTAACTGTTTGTTTTACCACTCATTTCAGAGTGGGTGAAGATTTCAGATATAAACTGGAGGACCATCCATGGATGCAATGAAAAGCACAGTCATGAAGACCATTTCACAATTCACTTTGGTGACCCTGTCCTTTCTCCCAGTTTGACCTTTCAAAAATATTTCAGCTCTGAAACAAAGTGCAAATCTATAGCAAGCGTTTCCTCTTCCCCACCCCATTCCACCCTGCCTTTTGAAGGTCCTCTCTGCCCAGATTTTATCTCTAGTGCTCTACATCACATGTGTGCCATTAGCATTTCCATAGAGGTCACAATTTTTCACCAGTTCATAGGGACCCACACTTTGATACAATCCAGTAGGTGCCCAGTTATATAGACGTACAGAGGTCAAAATGAACAGGAAAATCTCTTTGGTCCATCTGAAGATATAAATCATACCCAGACTCCTAAATTTCTATAGAAGAACATCTACATTACTTTTTTTTGAGCATTGTGTGTCATATCATAGAATATAGAAATCTAGAATTATTAATGTTGGAAGAGACCTCCAAGATCATCGAGTCCAACTGTCAACCCAACACCACCATGCCCACTAAACCATGTCCCTAAGCGCTTTTTATCATCTTGCAGTGGTACACCGAAATCAGAACATCCTAGAGCCAGGAAGCTGAGTTAATCAATGGACATTTGCAGAGGGCAGTCAGGTTCCAGCATTTTCTTCTGTGTCTCTTCCCTTCCATATGGAAATTTATCTATAATCAAGCTGCCTCCAACATAATTTTGTAAGGAAACTGACAAGTCAAACCCATGCCTGTAGGGTTCTTGATAGAAATTATTATGTGCCTGCTGGGACTCCTGTTACAAAGAAGGAGGAAGGAGAAACTCTTATCCTTTTCTTTCATAATGAGTCCTTATTGAATCACAAGCAAAATTGAATTCGAGATCTTCAACTACAAAATTAGAGGTATAATTATTAAGGTGCAAACAGCTGTAAACTCACATATATGTCTTATATAGACTAGTGTTTGGGCAGGTTGCATGCCTTATATTCAAAAATACCTATTTTCACAGGTCCTAACTGCTGTTATCAGAAAAAAGAGTGATAACATTGAAAAATCAGAGAACCAGGGGAGTCATTAAAGTGCATATACTTTATATATCAACAGGCATGGTGTGTGTGTATTTACATCTATGCATATCATATGTGTGTGGGATACATATATATACACACACATATACACATATATATATGTGTATATATATACACACACATATAAATCCCACACACATATGATATGCATAGATGTAAATACACACACACCATGCCTGTTGATATATAAAGTATATGCACTTTAATGACTCCCCTGGTTCTCTGATTTTTCAATGTTATCACTCTTTTTTCTGATAACAGCAGTTAGGACCTGTGAAAATAGGTATTTTTGAATATAAGGCATGCAACCTGCCCAAACACTAGTCTATATAAGACATATATGTGAGTTTACAGCTGTTTGCACCTTAATAATTATACCTCTAATTTTGTAGTTGAAGATCTCGAATTCAATTTTGCTTGTGATTCAATAAGGACTCATTATGAAAGAAAAGGATAAGAGTTTCTCCTTCCTCCTTCTTTGTAACAGGAGTCCCAGCAGGCACATAATAATTTCTATCAAGAACCCTACAGGCATGGGTTTGACTTGTCAGTTTCCTTACAAAATTATGTTGGAGGCAGCTTGATTATAGATAAATTTCCATATGGAAGGGAAGAGACACAGAAGAAAATGCTGGAACCTGACTGCCCTCTGCAAATGTCCATTGATTAACTCAGCTTCCTGGCTCTAGGATGTTCTGATTTCGGTGTACCACTGCAAGATGATAAAAAGTTAGGTTACTGGTATTAGTTTATTTATTGCTGGCGACAGAAAGACACCAACACAGTGCAAAGAGAGGAAATTGTCTCTTGATAAAGATTAAAACTGTGATTTGGGATATTGTTTGAAGACATGGTCTAATTAAAAAAAAAAATCAATTAAAGAGGTACAAAAATATCTATGTGTCTAGTCATCAGTCATACATTATTAAAATAGTTCAAGATACTGTTTGCTATTTTTTCATCCCTGGGAACTTTAAAAAGAACAATATCCAAGAAACAGTCCTAAAATGAAGAAGTGGTCAAAAGTTTTGAAATTAAGTGTTAGCAGAATGTTTTCTTAACATTGCTTTTTCATGACAGAACATTTTAAAATAGTGTTGCAACTCATACAGAGAGAGAAAAAAACAAATAAACCTTGGTGTGCTGGTTTTGGCTGGGGTAGGGTTAATTTTGTTCATTGTAGCTAGTATGGGGCTATGTTTTGGATTTGTGCTGGAAACAGTGTTGATAATACAGAGATGTTTTAGTCACTGCTGAGCAGTGATTACATAGAGTCAAGGCCATGTCTGCTTCTCACACCAGCGAGTAGGCTGGGGGGTGCACAAACTGACCAAAGGGATATGCCATACCACATGACATCATACTCAGTATATAAAGCTGGGGGAAGAAGAAGGAAGGGGGGACATTCAGAGTGATGGCATTTGTCTTCCCAAGTAACTGTTACGCGTGATGGAGCCCTGCTTTCCTGGAGATGGATGAACACCTGCCTGATGATGGGAAGTAGTGAATGAATTCCTTGTTTTGCTTTGCTTGCATGCGCGGCTTTTGCTTTACCTATTAAACTGTCTTTATCTCAACCCACGAGTTTTCTCACTTTTGCCCTTCTGATTCTCTCCCCATCCCACAATGGGGGAGTGAGCAAGCAGCTGTGTGGTGCTTAGTTGCCAGCTGGGGTTAAACCATGACACTTGGGCATCCAGTTTCACTGAATTGCTAAATAAAACATATCAAAGGTCCTGCGCTGCAGCAAAAATATTGTTTTTGTTGGTGCTGATTCTGCAAAATCTCATCTCAACCCTAGATTTTAGGAGATTTCATCTTAGTGTGTCGGAAAGCTCATGAGGAATTCCTGAGAGAGATCCCACTTCTCTGGTACTCCAGACAAACATTCGACTGGTTTGGCGTGGGGGAAGAAAATCTCATGCAGATACATTCTAGCATAAAGTCTAATTTTATCTGTATACAATTTCATGCAGTACTGGTCTCAGTCTGTCTCTGCTTAAGTATTCTGCATGCAACCCAATAAATAGCGTACATGAAAATCCTCTTCTCTCAATCCATAAAGAATATGAAAGGTTATAGCCTCAATATACAGAGCCTCTGCTACTCAGATCAATTTGTAGATCTGTAGCTCTCCAATCCAATTCCCAGTGTGTAAGTCAAGTACCCACACGCACTGTTACAAAAGTGTTGCGGGAAGGATGATCCTCCAAACTCTGGCTGAAGCCAAAGGAGAAGAGAGCTCCTTTATTCTGTCTCTCTTGCACTTCATGACCAACTTGCAACCTCCTTACTTCTGCATTTACATGGACAGGGAGTGTGAGAATTCATCTATGTTTGTTGCATTTTATACACTATGATACTGAGGTCTTCTGTCGTGCGGTCAATCCTTTAAGCAGCAAAGTCTTTTCTTCTCCCTTCTGTCTGAGGACTGTTGTGGCTTTGTTTTTGGATGCTACGTCCACCTGAAGAATTGCACATATATGCACATACCATGGGCTGTCTCAGACACTTCTCTTTGCACCTTCAGTTTTCCACTAAACAAGAGTTAAAACAATATACAAATGAGCCCAATAGAAAAGCCTACAAATAATGCATTGATCAGGAAAGAACAACCCTATAGCATATATTAGAAAACAATCACTTTCCCATCATTTGCCAGACCACACTAATGGAAAACCTTAAAAAGAACAAACTTCAACTGTTGGACAAAATTATGTTTATGGATTTTTTCCCTCCGTGGAAAGCCAGTTTTATTTCCATTAAGTTCTATGTTCCATTTTTTTCTTTAAAAACAGAATAAATAAATATTGTACCAGAGCCCAAAAGCAGAGTTAATTAAAAAGACCAAGATAATTGACAATTCAATAGTAAACCACTAGCGCAAGCACTGAAGTTTAAATTAGAGTTTAAAATCCCTCCAGCTTTTGCTAATCTTTGATGCTCAAGGCAACAAAGGAATTTTTTGTTTTGGAAAAATTTATGATTTTTACATGACAATCCCCCTTTTTTTTAGCCTGATTTCCTAAGGAAATAAGGTACCTTGTCAAACTGTCCGTCATTCCTCCCTTAATTACTTTTGAACACACTTGCCAATTTCAACCACATTTGAAAGAGAGAGATAAGTCCCAGGGACAGTGAAGTTCTGCAAGTTTCACTGAACTGCCTGGGTAGAGAAGTGAGACATGAAGGACCGGTTGCATCCAAAGAGGGGCAGGCAGCACTCAGCTGCTGCACACCCTGGCTGGGAAGGAGGGCTGGCAAGTCAGCGTGGGCAGGGATCCAAGGAAGCCACAGGCACGCAGAGGACGGGGGTGGGTAAAGGTAGCTGCTGCTGTTCTGGTGGAAGAGATGACAACTGCAAATGCACACATAACCTGACTGCTATGGCTCCACTGCTTATGAAATTCCCAGTTAATTTTTCCAATCCCAAATTTCATTCCCTTTTTTTTGCCTTTCAGGTGATTTTCTGTCACAGATTCAAGATACCAGAAGTTTTCATGGAGTCAAGGAAGAAAACAGCCATTTATGAAATGCCATGTCAAGTGGAGAAGGATTATTGCTGTATTATTATTATTATTAAATTATTATTTAGAAGTCTCCTGTTCATATTCAACTAAGACATGATTATTTAAAACCACTTCTGCTTCATCACAAGGTAGACTAGACTGGCAAACTTGTAAAGTCCATGGAAAGCAGAGGCTAGAGGCAGACACAGAAGGGATAGGGAGACAAAATAGCCATGCTGTAGATTGTAAAAAACAAACTTTCTCATATAGAAAATGACAGATATATTAGAGGAAAAAAAGGATTAATCCCTTTAGCTGTAAAGGGCCTCACAGCCTATTACCATCAGCTTGTGGAAGCCAGTAGCCATCATGGCTGATGTCTTTTCTTTTCTAGTACTTCAAGAAATTGAACTGTCAGTCTTCATTTCAACCGGTGGCTTCACCGTGATATGATGCTGTGCTTAAGAGGGTTTGAATTCAAAACAATTCCCTTGGCTTCACGGTCTCCCATATCGGATAGGAATCTCCTGATGAAATCCAGGATATTGCATTCGAGACATCAAGGCAAATGAGGGTTGGCAAGCATGAGGTCGGATTGTATTTTTGGCAATGAAATACTCCTACTGGAAAACCTGGAGGACATCCAGAGCCTAAAGTTCTACTTTATCATTTGGGCTGGGGAACAAGTACTTTAAGCAATTTGAAGATAAGACCCCCTCAGTCAAGTAGAGACAACATCACAAGGGACAAACTCCCAACGCAGTTCTACATAGTTTGGCAGAGTTACACCCAGGATAAATCCTTCTTCCCTACCTTCTGAGAAAGGCAATAGAAAATTACTATTTAGAGTGTCATTAAAGTACAAACTTGCTTCTCCTAGTCTTTCCATAAATTTTGCTGTACTGATTTAACACCACAGTTGTGCAAACTGTTAGTGACTCTTTATTTCCCCAGGGAGTGTAACCTTGCAGGGGGAAGAGAAGGACAGAAGGAGCCAGTATCTGGCTGTGGAGCTCGTAATTCAGATGGCAGTGTGTACAGCTGGAGAAAGGGAGGACTTTCTTCCCAGTGCTTCATGATTTAGTGGTGACTCAGTAAAATGCTCACCAAAGACCAAAGGTGGGAAGTGAAAAGGTTTCCTGAATTTAACTCCAAGGGAAACCTGGCAGAGACCTTCACCACATTGGGAAAAGAGTTATTGCCCTTCAGTTAGCAACAATTCACATTTCAGTGTTTCCTAGAAAAACAGCCGAACTGTTAAGTCCCTTCTTCAAGACTAGTGGAGATCAGTGGGAACTGCCAGCCCTTCTGTCTTTCTAACCTGCTAAAGAAACTCATCCCAACTCACCCTGAGCTTTGTTGTGCCTCTCTTGTTCTTTAAAGGCTGGTGTCATACCTCTGAGGATTAAGAGGAAAATATTTCTTCCCAGAAATGGCCCCATGCTCTGAATTATAAGGATTGATAACTCCTGTAAATTTTCTCTTTGCCAGTGCAATTGCTGATGTTATTCATATTCATGTAAGTACCTAATCCTTTCCTGAATTATTTGCCTTATATCAACTTGAGTTCACAAAATAACTTTACAGGTAGCTGCCATTTTCACCTCCAAACTTTCCAGAATGCTCTTGCTAGTGGACTTTTAGCAAAGTATGGATTTAAGGCTGATGGTCTGCACTTTGAAAACCCCAGGCTCACTTTTTATGGAGAAAAGAGACCAGACAGGTTTGATGGCTTGCATTCCAGTAATAACAAAACTTATTGAACAGAGACAAAAATGACCTGATTGCAGAGAAAAATCCCAAAGCAACTAAGAAACTGTCTTCTAAGGAGATTTAAAAAATGCACTGGAGCAGGTAGTTGGGACTTTGAACTCCTCCTGGACATAACTCCCCCTGTCCTGCAGACTCCTCATCCATTGGTTGAAGTAGATGGAAATATGCTTGAGGTTAAACCACGACAATGCTGCTTTTCCTTTAAGGGCTGCAATAGATTTTTCTGCACTTCTAGAGCAAGGAAAGAAGACATTTTAACTCTCTGAAATCATACTTAGTTCTTCAAACCCTAAAAGAGGAAGGATTATATCCCACATCATGCCATGTCTCATTGCCTGTCCCATTGGACAGCACTCACAGGCTCATCACTTCACTTTTTGCTTCAACACCCAATAACCTTAAGCCTGCCCTTACAACTGTTTATGCAGTTACTGCACAGCCCTGTATAATTAGCAGAGCCTCTCATGTGCTTAGAAACAACAGACATCTGCATTTTGTCATGTTGTCTGTTACAGCGATGTTTACCAGCACTAAATTTATTTCTGGAAAAAAGGAAACAAATGGAAAGAGTTAACAGAAGGTAGGTTACCACAAAATGAGGAAATCTGCTAATTTAGGACTTCAGGTATGTCAAGTGGCTGCTAGCACAAGGGCTCTCAAAGAGTGCAGAGTAGGCAATGATTAGCAGTGTCTCCTTTGCAGGACTGTCCAAATCTGGTCAGGTGCTACTGTCAGACAGAGTGTTTGGAGTTTGTTTTAAAATGAGATAGCTACAATATATTTTTCTTCAAAAAAAGACTTGTAAAATGGGATTTAGGAACATTCACGTTAGATCAACAGAGATATTAATACTGGCCTCAAGTACTTCAAGATCAGGGGATGGGCTCCTTTTGAAGGCATTTGGCACCTTGAAAAAACAGCTTTATTGTGAATGTATCAGCTCAACCCAGAAGATCTATTTACCTTGTGTTTTGGACTGTGATCCATTATCTGGTGTGCTGGAGGTTCATTTGCACTGGGAGAAAAATAAAATCACCAGTGATATGAGGCTGGTATTCTCTTCAGTGTATACTCTTCTATTTTCAAAAGCATGCACCCCGGCTCTGTTTTTCCTGAGCAGTGTAGCAATAAATCAAAGTAAGTAGTGTCCTTGGTCAAAAATCACTGCCAGAAATCAGAAAGCCTGTCAGTTTATGGTTTTTATGCCCCCCCCCTCCCCGATTTCCTCTTACTATCCCCTTGCTAGTCCTCTTCTTAGCTTTCCTGTTTTCCCAAGCCATACAGCCTGCAGACCTGAAATATCTTCTCCACTCTTTCTGCAGAAAGTACACCTCACTCCAATTAATTTATTCTGACTTACCTACAGCCCAATGCTATGGACGGTGGTTTCAGGGTCTGAAGCTCCTTCATTACTTCAAGCAGTTTAACTGGTTTTTCCGCTGAACTCAACTCCCCATAGCATCCAGGGGTCTGTGGCTGACCAGATCAAACACCATTGGTGTCCTTCAGCATTACAATGTCTACCAAAATGACATTTTGAGGTGTAGGAGAGAAGACTGAAACTGTTTCCCTGCTCAGCTAGAAAAAGCCTAGAGAGGACATTCCTGTGCTGCCTATTTTTCATCCTTTATAAAAGTCCATGAGGGTATTTGCCAGCACTGATGGATTGATCAGCTTCTAGGACATTCTTCCTTGTATCCAATTAAATTTGCACATGCACTGACTTTTACACCTGCCCTTTTTCTCAGGTTTTCTTCACTTCTCTGTGGGTAGGCCAGAAAGAGTGAGATTAGGATTATAGAGAAGAGGGAAATTAATCCAGAGAGAGAACTGAAGGTGAGGCAGTGGAAAAAATCTGTTTGCAGGAATATGACTGTTCTTTCTGCAGATATTTACAGAATCCTAGAAAGTGGTAAACTAGCAATGAAAAACAACTTCAATCTGAACTACTCACCACAGACAGAAAGAACAATTAGAGAATTTACAGTAACACAATCACTAATCCAATCAGTGCTTTTACACAGCTCTCTATGCTTGTTCTTGAAACCAGAGCCAAAAAAATATTTCTATGCTCCAATTAAACATGTGAATTCATTTGTATTTTTCTCACCGAGTGCCATAATGAAAGAGAGGAAATGAATGTAACTTTACTGTTCAATCAGTCAAAGCTGACAACCAACGATAAAAAACATTAATCTAAATTAGCAGCATAGGAAAAAAAAAGACACAACACTGTCTCCAGGATTGGATGGAATCCGTACCTATCAGTGAAGGCCACCTGATGAATTCTGAGTCACTGTTAATTTGCAGGGATCATGATTGCAATTTACTATTGCACATGATACTTCCTGCTTTTCAGAGCAAATTGTCCAAGTACATGTCACCAATCGGAACATATTTTTGGAAGATGAGGATGTCAGCTGAAAGCATCAAATCTTTTCATGGGGCAAGTAGTAATCTCTTTTAAAAAAATCAGTTATTTTTCCATTCCCCTTCCAAAACCCCAATGTTTTTTAATGTGCTGTCTCTGTCCCCAGTGTCCTGTTGGACAACTTTCCAAACCAGTCTTGCTCCCTTCCCAGAGCTTCTACGTGGCAGAGAGTGATCAGGCATCTCTTGCTCTTCCATGGCCATACACCTGGGATGGTTTAGACATTTGCTTCCCATAGGGAAAGGCAGTTTGGGGGACAGACCACTTCTTTCTAAACTCTCTGACTTCAAAGGATTCTCCAAGAGCTCCTGCAGCTGCAAGCACCTTACTGATCCCGGAGGCATCCTATGCAGTTTCTCACTGCAGCATTCTGTGTTTGGTGAACCCAGTCAGGTGTGGGCTGCCTGCCCGACAAGCTGGAAAACCCTCCATGCAATCCAAACACTACACAAGAAATCCAGCAGCACCTTCTTGTCTAACCCTTTCCTTCTTTTTCACAAGTGGCACAGATAGCCCTCCCTCTCCAACAATATTCTACCTATGCTCCTGTATGTGTTGTTTGTAATGACCCACTCAGACATGCATTACTCTTTGAAATGCAAACATAATCATTTAATGTGCTCATCCCTGATGAACCACAACAAATGTTTCAACAAATGTTTGTTTGTTTGTTTCCCTACGAGCAAATGTACAGTGGAAATCTCTTGTGATCTAAGTGTTTTGACTAGAAGGTTAAAGAACTGTTGTTTTTCAAATTGATGCCTCTTGAAGCCTTTGTTCCCAAATAGCACTTGGATCCTACCCCCCCCCCCCAAAAAAAAAAAACAAAACACCAACGACCAAACCAAAAGAAAGAAAAGAAAAACATATATATTTTACTGGATAGGCAGGGACCTGAAGGTTTTCCTCATTCTGGATGTAAATGCCAGTGTCTTCTTTAAGTTAAGGGTTTCATTCTCTAAGACACTGCAATTTGGTGATTAATGGCAGAGGCTGGAGAGGCAGCCTTCAGCTCTCCATAGTACAGAGTATTCAGGCTCCTAATACCTGCTTAAGAACATTAAAACTTCCTGTGACATGAGTGGAAATTAGTTGCTCAAGAAGACGTTGTGTTGCAAAATTCATAAGACTCAGCACAGTTTGTACAATGTGAGAGACCTTCTCCTCTCTTTATAACCAATGAAACCTGCTCAGTATCACCCCTGGAGTTTGGGAAATGATCTGCTGCATCCTGAGTGGATACCTCTCTTAATTTGTGGATGAATTGATGGATCACACCTGACTGACTGCACTTAGAAGAGCGCCACTGACTTAACGAGAACCTAGGCACTGGGTGCAGTTATAAATACTTCATTAAGCTGGTGTGATGAAAATCATCTTGGGTTTCAAACTGATTCTGTTTTAAACCCTGGAGAGAAACAGGTACTTCCAGATTATGATTTATTTCATTTTGAAATATTCCTTCAGAGTAGGATATATAAAACATATTCTCAAAGTACCCCTTCTGTCCGTGGACTCCAGAGGGAGAAGAGGATGTCCAGCTTAAGAGGCAGACATCTACAGCCTAGATATTTAGATGAATACCGTTTCACGTGTTTTGAGCCAAGGACCATCACAAAGGACATGATGTTAAAACCCTAGATGGGATATTCAGTTCCAGATTAGAGGTGGAATTTAGTACCAGGTGGAGTCATTTCAGCTGCACTGTGCCATCCTTCCTGGACTCCTGCTGCTGCTCCAGGATGGTGCAGGTCTGGATTTGTACCAGCTGCATGTGGATGTCTTGAATACCCTAACAACTCAAATGCCTCTACTTCCAACAGAACTGGGTTGACGCATGAGCCAAGATCTTATGTTTCCATTGGAGTTGATGGGGATCTAGTCAATAACATCTGTTGAGTATGGAAAGGTGCTCAGCTCCCTCTGAAGTTTACACCTATATTCAGTCAACTGAACAGATCTCTTGACTCCGCTCCCTGTAGTGACTACATCTCCACTGACTGCAGAGGCACCCAGTGAACATCTAGATACACAGACACCTAAATGGATGTGTCTTAATACAGGACTGAATCCTATCCCAGGAGCATAATACTTTCAGAGACCTTACAACGGGCATTATGCCTGGGAAATCCAACTGTTCTAACAGATGCTATAAAAAATAGCGGCAAAACCTCTGCAGACTTCCAGGGAGAAATTTCTCTGGTGCAGACTGTTTGGAACATCTGTGATTTCTGTAATTATTGCCTGTTTTTCCTGCTCAGATGTGCCCATGCCCAGATAAACCAGTTGTTTCCAAAATGATAAACAGATGAATAAAAGGCTGAGAAGATATTTGCTGTTAATTATTTGCATTTAGGGAGGGGTATAATTAGTTTTACAATTGCTAAGACATTGACAGTAAGCAATTGCTATCTCCAGTCCATCCATAAACAAGCTTTATGTTAGTTAGTAATTAGAAGAGACCACACATGCCACAGATTACTGTATCTGTATAATAACATGGGCTTTTCCTTTGCTTTTTACTTTTTGGTTTTGGGGTTTTTTTAGTGCTTTGTGATTTCTTGTTCATCCATTCTAGTCGGCACTCCTGAGTTCAGAACTTCCTTTATTGGAAACAGGAGGTTCACATTGATCGTAGCATTTGAAAAAGACCATTTTGGATGACAGCTAAGGAAATTATAGAGGTTCTTAAATTAGAATGCAGCACATTCCCAATAGAAAAGAAAAAGTCAACACAGCGCCAGTTCTAGCAAAGTGACATTCTTCCAAATATCATTAGCTGCAGAGGCATGGATTTAAGTGAGAATTTGATGGACTTCTTTCTTAGGTTGCCAGTTTGACATACATTTGTCTTGGAAAGGAAAATACGGATACTAATTTCCTATTCAGGAGAAAGAGTCTGGTCTTCTGGAAGAAGTGCTAGCAGTAGGCAGTTTGGTTTCTAGCACTCTCCCAAAGGTAAGGAGGTGCTGTTAGAAGTGACAACAATGTTAAGATGAACTCACAGTGAACGACTGATCTGCAAAATACAGAGGATGACATTGCTAGTATTGTCAAAATATAAAGCGAGTCCATAACTCTGCAGAAGGTAAAGGGTCCTCACTTTTAATTATTTCTTTTAACTCTGAAGAGCTCATAAAAAATGTCTTCCTGTCCTGGGCAAAGACAGCTTTTTAAGTGGCACAGAAATAGAGAACCCTTATGGCAGGTACTGACTGTACCAAAAGAAGCCATTTCAATCTAGCAATGGTTCGAAGTTGGTGTCAGAAGTACTTGAGCAGCTTTTGATATTCCTTCCCCATGCCTGTCCGCTTGCTCTTACCCCTGCTGTACACCATGCATGGTGCCAGCATGAGAGTTTGTGAGGCCAGATGGAGAACCAGAATGGAAAACTGGTACAACTGAAGAACAACCAGATTGGCATTGGCCCCAAGAAACAGAGGACAAGCTACTTGTGGCAGCAAAGACAGCCAAGTATATGTGTTACCGAAGTATAAATGCATTTCTAAGTACGATTCTCATTCCCAGCAACCAATACTTGTACTGATGCAGAACATAGTTAATAAACCTTGCCACCTTCAGTCTCAGTCTGTCTGCATACAGTCGTTT
The DNA here is from genome assembly GCF_000699105.1 of Pygoscelis adeliae. Taxonomy (NCBI): domain Eukaryota; kingdom Metazoa; phylum Chordata; class Aves; order Sphenisciformes; family Spheniscidae; genus Pygoscelis; species Pygoscelis adeliae. The sequence goes on along the minus strand of NW_008825157.1, from coordinate 139,904 downwards.
CCCAGAATCATATATATTGTGATTCCTGCCTTTTTTCATGACCTAGTAAGTACTCCAGGATGCCAGATAAAACTGCCCGGGCTGCAGAGTGGGTGATTTGTCAGCCCTGCCTGAAGGGATCCTTCTAAAAGCTGTAAGGTGCATATTATTGCAACAAACTTCCTGTATCTCATTGCTTGCCTCTCACCCCAGCCCCCAATGCTTCTTATTTTAAGATTATTTTCCACAATCAGTGAGTTCCTATCTTCTTTTTTAGACTTCCTCACGGAGGAGATCTTCTGTTGTATCTGAAGTGTCCTTCTTCAGAGGCTCACTCCAGCACCAGCTAGCATGTCTAAATCCATAGGCACAGTGAGGATGGTTCCCTTATTCACACCCACCCCTCCATCTGGGCAGAGCTTCAGCAGAAGATATCCACCAGCTCCCTCTGTAAATGCGTGATGCAGTAACAGGCTGGATCTCTCTGGTTGGTGTCTCTCTCAGTACTCCTGAGCTCTTTCTGAACCTTTCACCGCTTTCCTCAGTCTGTAATTTTTATTTTTTTGTTTATAATTAGCTGAATCCTGAAATTTCTGTGCTTTTGATGTCTTCTCTGTGTGAATCACTGCCACAATTTTAAGGGCCCCCTCTCTAGCTAATTGCTGGAGAGCTAATGGCACAGTGTTGTCACCCTCTAGAAATGTACTAGTATGCTTAACATATACACAGACACATACACGTACACAAATGCTTCCACCACTATGTATAGACATTATATCATGTCATCTTTATAATACCTACATAATAAAGGAGCAAGTGCCCTAGAAATATTCAATTATAAATATGTCATTTTTATAGATCTGAAAGTTTTATAGTTTTAAAACTCTCACCTCTGCTCATGCAGATACTTTTTTTTAATAAATTTGGGAAAACTAATCACAAAACCATGAGAAATATATCTGTTTGTTAATGCTCCATGGCCTGCTGTAAAAAAGACTGGTGTAGGAACAAGTTAATAGCCTATACATTCTGTTCTAGGAGATTACAGGTTTTTCTTACAAGAGGTTTAACACAAAGGCATGATTATCCTTTCAATTGCATTATTACATATATCATAGCATAATGTAGAGTTCGTCAATGGAATTACATATTTTTGTGTTGTGTTTGGTGATAGTGGAGCTTACAAAGGAACTTGCTGAGATAGAGGGAATCCTGGAGGAGTGACACAAGTTAAAAGAAAAGAAGCAAATTTGCCAAAGCCACACAAATTGGAAGAGTTAGGAGCAGCCTGCATGTTTCTCAGATCTTAACTTAGTGTATTACCAAGTGCAACACGCTGTTTCCCCTCTGTAAGCATCATTATGACCGCTACTATGACAGTTCACTAATAAACCAGTCTATTTTATAGTTGCATGTATTGGAGCTCCCACCTTTTGCTTTGCACTTGTGGGTCAACTAATTATACAAGGGGACTAGCTCTTATTTCTCCATAGTATGAGATGAGAGCAAGTTCTTTGGAGCTTGTTTTTTTCAATTTGCAAGAACATGCCTTCACATTCTGCATCCAGAATCCCATGTTCACAGAACAATGAAAGATCATTTTTATATTGTATAGGAAAATTATCCTTTTTACACCCTGCTGGCATACTTCTGTGAAGAGAAATTTATCCCCAGCTTCGTGTAAGTATAAATGAGGATATTAACTCCCTGCCTCATGAGCCAGTCCTGCACTGAGGTGGCAAAGCATGTCAATGCTCCATAAAATATCAGCATGGGGAAGAATAAACTCTGCCCTATAATAATAATCAGCATAAGAGTGAAACTGGTATGGACTAGGAGATGACATGCTTAGGAAAGAAAATTTGTTGATGACAGGTGTATCAACTTAAAAGTACTGAGCTGGTGGGAGTGAAAAAGATGTTGTTCCCCTCAGCTTCCCGAGTGGAAGTGGTCTGGGTTGCAAATGGAAGATCTCTCTCACTTCCCTGGAGCCCCCCTAGGGATGATGCTACCCCCTAACCATGGACTCACAGTTCCCAGTGGTGTGGTGGTTATCCAGTGGATTCATACAGTGCAGAGGACGGTCACAGCCACCCTGCTTTCCTGACGAATCATTCCCTGTTTGAAGATGCGTGACTAGAGACCAAAAATACTTGACAACAACCTCCAGGCTGGAACTGAGCAGGTAAAAGATATTGCAAAAGGGACATCTCTTTTCTCTATGATGAAAAGTTTTTCCCCACAATTTTTTGTCCTCATTATTCTGGAAAGTGAAGAGAAGGGGGCAAAAAGTATCACCAAGAAACAATATCTCCATCTACTCAAGCAAATTCACTACACTCAAAAAATCAGTCACAGTTACTACTGTGTTGGTTGCTATGCCGTTCAAAGGACCTTTCATGTCTTTTACCACCCTCTGGCTTCATGCTCAGCACTTCTAACATCTCCAGTATTTTATCCGATATTGAGTTTGTCATTTGCACCTACAATTTCCTTCATTTCCTCCTTGGCTCCACTCATTGCTCACTGTCTGCCAAGGTGAAAGTGGAAGACACACAGACATCTTCTTTTCACTATTTTCTTTACTGTTACTGTTCCTTGTGATTCCTGTCTCCTGTGTGAGTAAGTAATACTTTCTTTGGATGGTTTTCTTATTGTGTTTTGCCTTTGTGCATCAAATCTAATCACATTTTTGTTTTCATTGCTAGTGTCCCATGTTGGGACTCTTGGAAATATGTCCTTACCCCTACTGTCAAAGATGATCTTTTAAAAGATATTTCAACACAATCAGCTCCTAGTTTCACCAGGAGAAAGGATATTTCCTTTGAGAACCTTAGCATAGGAAATAACCACCATCAATCCATAGCCTTTTCACAGAGCCAGTTATATGAAAACACTTTACAAAACAGGAGTTATGATTCCCATTGACCAAGAGAGAGAACAAGACACGAAATGTAAAGGTAACTGCAGAAGTAAGCCAGATATCACCCCCATCTATATCAGAAAGCTAAGAGAAAATTCCTCACTGATTTTTAATCATTTTGCAACTGACTAGAAATGCTTGCAGCAAGTAGATGTCCAGTGTTTCACGGAAGGTGTATTTTGGCCCAGAGGTTATCCCTCTGGAATTACTGGGATACAAAGCATTTGAAATCAGGAATCGGTGAGGCTCCACGGGTGGAGAAAGCACAGTCGGAATGGATGAAAAGCAAATCCTCGCACATTCATCTATCTAAATTAAATATGTGTAATCACAAACAGTGAAAAGTGTTATGTTATTCAAAATAGCCCAAACATAGGTTGTCACCATTCCCAAGGAAGAATCTTCAGCTAGATCCTTAGAGTTCCTGTAGAGGATTCTGGCCTCCTATGGAGACCACAATAAAGGAGGTACACCCCAGCAAAAAATCCTAGGTCAACATTTCATTCTGATCTTGTTTCTCCTGCAGTCTATAGCCAAATTCTGCTATTCACATTAAGATCTCCCTTTGTGAGCACAGATTAATCTCATAAATTAAAAGGTAGCTCATAGCAGATACTGCCCACAAGACAGAAGCCCACCATATACTGCTTATCAGAAGAGAGAAAGGATTATTTTTAATTTGTAGAACTCAACTAGGGAAAAGCAGATATAGCTCAGTTAGCAGAGCCCAGTGCCTGCATATTAAAAATACATTAAAATCGATAAATGGATAACTGAAACATCTATTAACATTTTCACCTAATATAAAAGATATGCATACTGTATAATTGAAATATATTTTCTGTCCATACTACTATGAGATAAAGAATTTCAATGAAAATATAAAGCACAGAATGATATTTCTCATTGTTAATTATCCAGCAAATAGGATTATTATTTTCTTTTTAAGTGATTTTTGTGTGAGTGTGCACTAGTATATGACTTCAGATTTACAGCTGGAGGATGAAAATCTCTATCAATCTGCCACCTAGAAAATAGAT
>NW_008825157.1:134902-135946 GCF_000699105.1 Pygoscelis adeliae | reverse complement strand
CTCACTACCAGTGCTCTTCACCCTTGTTTGGAAGGGACCTGCTTTTTATGACTACCAGCAAAATTATATCTCCATGGCTCTTCCCATCTTCAGTCTCCTTATCCTTACTTTCCCATCCTTACCTCCATGATCCTTCCCATGCTTTAGTCTCTGAGGCATTAATGTTGTGAGCATTCTGTTACTGTCCAGAAACTGGAGCACAGTATCACTTTAAGCATATCATGAAGCAGATTTGTAATCGGTGCTGGCATAATCAGGAAAATAGAAACATAAGGTTTCCTGAGCTAAAAGTAGAATTGTACATGATTAAGTAGACAGTCTTTTGTACTATATATAGTGCATAGAGACTGAGTGTAAAGGAAAATATTTAGTAAACTAATATTTTGGAGTATTTTAAATCTGAATCTAAATGTAATGCATGATTTGAAAGCATCTCACCTCCTTGGAACTGGGCTCATACAGAGACATATTTCTTATGTACAAGCCTTAGACTCCAGCTCTGATTCTATACATGCCCAAGGCCCAGAATAAACCACAGAATAACTTCCAAAAAGACAAACTTAATACCAAAAAGACATAGTTTTCTATATTTCTGCAAGCACCGTTTATCTTCAGAGATGGGTCTCTATTGCTGAGGAGACTGGTAGGATACCCTGGAAAAAGGACAAAGAGAAGGGTGCACAGCTTTGGGGAACTCTGATATGATCAGTGCCTTAATTTCCTTTTCTTTGCAGTCAAGAAGGGTAGTAAAATACAGTATGGCTTAGCAGAAGCTGTCAGCTTTTCACTCTATCACTTATATGAGGATCTGGGAGACAGTCCTGAAGGGCAAAGGGGTCCAGGAAGGCTGGACGATCTTCAAAAAGGAAGTCTTAAAGGTGCAGGAGCAGGCTGTCCCTGTACGCCGTAAGAAGAACGGGCGGGGCAGACGACCGGCCTGGCTGAACGGGAAACTCTTGCTGGACTCAGGAAAAAAAGGAGAGTTTACCACTTGTGGAAGAAGGGGCAGGTGACTCAAGAAGAGTACAGGGATCTCGTTAGGTC
>NW_008825157.1:120550-133285 GCF_000699105.1 Pygoscelis adeliae | reverse complement strand
AGGATGAGAGGAAATGGCCTCAAGTTGCGCCAGGGGAGGTTTAGATTGGACATGGGGAAAAACGTCTTTACTGAAAGAGTGGTTAAACATTGGAACAGGCTGCCCAGGGAAGTGGTTGAGTCCCCATCCCTGGAAGTATTTAAAAGACGGGTAGATGAGGCTCTTAGGGACATGGTTTAGTGGGCATGGTGATGTTGGGTTGACAGTTGGACTCGATGATCTTGGAGGTCTCTTCCAACCTTAATGATTCTATGATTCTATGATTCTAAGTCTGAGAGGGCTACATTTAGATCTATCCCCAAATCACCAGAGGCACCAGGACATGAGGGACAAGATGCAGGATGGATGTGCATTACACAAAATGCTTAGCAGCAAGAGACCTGAGGTGTGTGATCAAAGGGAATCCTTCCTGATTCTGCTCTAACTGTCCTGGGTGCCCTGGGGAAGCTCTGCGAATCTGGTCCCCGGTGTTACGGAGGAAAGCCACCTTAGAGAAGAGTCACCTTCCAAACCATAGGGCTGCCACACAGCCATCATAAGCTGGGATGGGAGGGGAAATAATGTTTGTTTGTTTGACTTCAGTGGCCAAAGTGAAAGAAAAAAAGAAATCAATCTGGCTTTGGGAAGATTTTGATGAGTCAGAGATGTGCTTGCTGCAGAGACACTGGGAATGAGTTGAGAATATCCTGCCCTTGAAAGTAATTGGCTAAAGCTCAGACTTTTAAAATATTTTGGCATTGCTGCATTCCACATTGCAACTTTCTACTCCCTGAGGAGCTTAGCCCTCACTGAGATGATGTAAATCACATACATTTTAACTGCACAGGGCAGAAACGCCTGAGTTACCATGGAACAAAACCAGTATGTCCCCACAGAACAGAGCTCCTGGGCAGGGAGCCTGAAACCAGCCGTGCTCCTAAGCTGACTGATGCAGGCCTGTTGGTATCTAAATCCTCACTTTTCTCCAGAAGGGGGATGGAAAAATATTCAAGACCACACCTAAGTGTCACCAACGTCTGATGGGTATTGAGTTACACTGATTCTCAGCTAAAGCCAAATCCAATCCTAATGCTAGGGTCTAGCGAACAAGGTGACCTACCCACCTGCCACACTGAAGTGGCTTAAACATGATCTGAAAGGGAGAAAAAAAAACATTCACACACACAAAGACTATAAGCTTTTCATTTTTTTTCCCCTTGAGGTATTAGTCAGTGTAACTTGGGTTTTCTTGTTGTTCATAAAGACCATGTTTTTTTAGCTTGGGATAGGAGAGCTGGCATTAACCCACGATGCAGTCGGCTGTGGTGGGTGCTCTGCTTATGCTCAGAACATGGTGTTAATGCAGCAAGCCCTGCACTTTCAATTAAACCTCATCAACAACAAATTACTACTGTAGCCTCAGTCAATTAGCTACAGAACTAAAACCACTGTAACTTCCCCTGGAGCACAAATCAGCAGAGCTCAGCAAGCTCAGGAGACCAGGGTTAAAGAACACCAGTATCTGTGACTTACAGCAAATATTGCTCAACACTTCCTTAATAACTTTCATTCGACATTTCAGTCCTGGGTAAAATCCCAAGTCCCTACTCACAGGTGTCCCATTGCTTTTGGAGGGAGCCACCAACACTCAGAATCCCGAAAATTCGGACAACAACCGTCACAGCCTGAACATGGATTATAACAATACTGATTTTTTTTTTTTCCAGAGAAAAATGGCCTTTTAGTCTTACACATAATTTTGTTCTTTTTTTTCTCCTCCAAGAGAAAAACAAGGTCTGAAAGGACTGGCAAATTATATTGTGGGGATCATAAAAACTGAACATGTTTTCAGGCTTTATGGTCATAAACTGGGTTTGGGAAAAAAGATAAGTTTGTTTCTTCTTCAATTTTTTAGGGAAATTAATTTTCCTCTCACTGTAAAAGACTGCCTTTAACATGCAGGGTTTGGGGAGTTTTTATTAACTTTGAAATTTCAGCTTTTTGGTACACCAGGACTTTTACCACTTTATAAGCTGCAACTGCATTATTGCTGCCATTTACTTCTATGTCCAGGGTCACCATTCTGCTTCGTGATAAATAGGAACATGCAGGAGTCCTATTAGGGAATTTGGATTTATAGGCGGGTTTGAGTGACAGATGCTTGCATGTCATGAATATGAGAGCAGGGAGTTTCTAAATACGACAGACAGCATTAGACTTATGGATTTATACTGTATGTGAAATACACAGCCAGTAGAGACCTCCTGAAGTAGAGGAATATGTAATGCAATGTTAGAAATGGAAGTATGTTTCACAGAAATATACAACCTGAAAGAATCTCAGCCACACCAGTTCTTTGATACTGCAGGTAATCACTTGACAAAAGTATCAGGATCTATCTTAAAGCTATTTAGGCTTTTCCCTCTTCTAGGTTCTGCAAGACCACTGCAGAAAGTTGGTTGTAGAAAATTTATATCCATTTCTTTTTGTGGGAATGTTAACTTCTAACTGAAATAGCCTGTCTTCCTCCATGATGTTTACCTATTGACATATAAACAGAGAGCAATGTACTTCAGACATTGTTCTACCAGGCTAAACCAGACACATTTCTGAGCTGTCCTCAGAAAGGAAGAGATGGCAGCACATGGAAAAAGATGCTAAATGGAACAGGTTGGGACAGGGTGGGAGGTGAAGAGTTACCGGGAGGATAATGAGAAGGAGGGATTTCAAATAAACCCCTGGTCCACACAGGGCAGAGAAACATTCTCCATGTCCTCGTGTCTCTTCCATGGCTGCTCATGTTTCTGCTAGGGAGGTATTTGGCCAAATCCACCTTTCAGTTCTCAATTTAAGCTATAAAGTAGTGGTGAGAACAGTGGTCACTGCTAGAGCCTGGAAAGGTGGGCTTCCTTTCCCCTAACAGGACCGACAAATATCTGGGACTGACAGCTTTGGGGAATAAAGCAAATTTTGAAGACACTATGTTTCATTTCCAGCTGTGGCTCAGTTAAATGCTCAGCAGTATAAAAAACAGGGTGAGAAAAGGTGCCTGAGCTTATTACCCTGGCCTCTGTCTCAGTGCTGAGATATTTCTTCCTTTATGTTTACCACCTTCCTTTTAAATAACGTAGTACGTTCCCACATGCTCACTTCTTCTCTTGGGAAACCACTCCAGAAATTAATGGAAGTCACTGCTAGAGGCTTTTACTTTACAGTCTGGCTCTATTTCATCCCCTGAAATCAGTATGGAGAAAAAGATTCACAGATTTTTTTAAGGGCAGAAAGGACCCTAGTGATGGTCTAGTGTGACATGCGTAACACAGGGCACAGGTCTTCACACTACTCATTTTGATTCCAAATCCATGAACCAGAGTGCTTTTTTCTTGTCTTTTTTTTTTTTTTTTTTTTTAGGAAAGATAAATCCAATGTTGAATTTAAAACTTCCAAGGATAGGAAATCTACTGCAGCCCTTAGCAAGTTGTTCCAGCAGTTAGTTTGCTCACTACTCAAATTCGCACTTCATTTTTAGTTGGAATTTGCCTAGTTTGAACTACCAGTCATTGTTTCACCTTTGTTTGTTACACTGCAGAGCCTTATCAAATTTATTCCTTCTGCCCTTTCCCTTTCCCCTGCAGATATATTTAGACTGCAATCAGGTCACCCTCTAAGCCTTCTTTGATAACTAAATAGAGTTGCTTGAGTCTTTCACAACAAGGCACGTTTCCCAAGCCTGTAAGCATTCATGTGGCTCTTCTCTGAATCCCTTCCAATTCATCAATATCCATCTGAAGTGTAGACACCAGAACCAAATAATATTCCCGCAGCAATCTCACCAGTGCCAAATGCAGAGTTAATTTAACCTCACTACTCCTACTGAGTTCTCTCACATATAAACATTCAAAGATTACACTAGCAGTGAGCGTGAAGACTGTGACCCTCATGACTTTTTTTCTGCCACTGCCTTCAGGAATCTTCCATGCTATGTGCATAACCTATATCTTTATTTTTCAGACATATAAACTTAGATTTGCCTCAGCTGAAATACGCACTGTTTGCCTGATATCTTCAAACTGCCAGATCACTCAGCAATCTGTTCCCTTCCATGATCCCCCAAGCCTGTGTTATTTATAAATTTAATCCATAATTACGTTCTAATTTTTATTTCCAAATTGTTGATATATTTGTTGAATAGTGTAGGTCTGAGCAGATTCTTGTAGGAAACACAGACATTTGACAAAAATTCTTTTTTTTTAATTAGATTTTGAGATCCATTTTTTAACAAGTTTTCAATGCATTCAATGTGTGCCCCATTGATTTTATATCACTCTAACTTACAAATCAATACATCATGTGAGTATCATTCCAGATGTCTGAGAGAAGTCTATTATATCAGCTATTACATTTATAAAACAGACATGAAATTTCATTTTGAAAAATAGCGTCAATTCCGTTAAACAAGATCCTTTTTCATGAAAACATGTTGATTAGCATTTGTTATTTCCCCTTCATTAACTCTGTTATTACTAGAGTCATGTCTCAGACATGCCTTTATTTTGCCCAGAACTGATGGTGGGCTGACAAACTTGTAATTAACTAAATCATCCTGTTTTCTTTTTTCAAATATTGGTATTGTGGTGATTTTATTCAAGTTCTCTGGGATATGCTCTGCCTTCCTAGAATCAATCACTGTTAATGGACATTGACCACTGCTTTTCTTTTCTTTTTCTTAGCTGCAAACTGTTTGATACTCTCCTAGATTTTTGTTGGAGTTGACATTATTTCTTCATTGTAATCATCATCTGATGTTAATATTCATTGACCCTGAGACCTGGAACAGAAAACCTTACTAAACTTTATTCCGGTATTATTGAGAAGTCCCAGTAATGTAACAATACTATTGTTATGTTTCTCATGTTTTTGACATACTTTAAAAAAAGATAAAAATGTTCATGTTATTTTTACATCTGCTGACTACAAGTTTCTACATGTGCCTTTTTGCTTCCATTTGTCACTCATATATACATATGTGTATATATATACACACATGAACATTCAGATTTGGCTATTTTCCTTTTCATTCTAAGCAGAGTTGGTGGCTTTTTTAAGCAACGTAGTGTTTTCCTCAAAGTATGTGATTGTGACTTTTTGGCATTTAGTAAAATGTTCGTAAACAAGTCCCAATTATTTTTTACATTTTTCCATTTAAATGCTTTCTCACTGCAAATTTAGCTCATAATTGTTTCTGTCTCTGAGAATCTGACCTTTTTAAAGCACAAGGTATAAATATAAATGATTTTGTATTTATTCTGTTTGCATTGAAGACATGATCATGCATATCTTGCTCATGGTTCCCAGATCAGTTTCTCTTTGAGTGTGAATATAAAACGTAATACAGAATTCTCCAGTGTTGAATGCAATATAATTGTTGTGCACTACAAAGGATATTTTAGTACTATCAGTGTGAAACTTTGAACATGCCATAACAATTTCCACCCCTATGCCTTACAGAGGGATCTTTAAGGAAGTGTTTACGTTGCTCTCTTGTGCTTTGGTGATTGGTAGTTGATAGCAGCAACAAATGTCCATCTTATTCTTTGAGTATTTTGATATCATCTGTAAATGTAGATCATGCTCAAAGCTGTCAATCGCACAGACGATGATATTCTTGAGAAAGTCAACTTTGTCAATTTGAGCCTTCCTAAACTGGTTATAACTAGTGATTTTCATAATTTCAACATGTAAACACTCTTACTAGTCTTGAGTAATACCCATCAAAACAAATTTTGGTTCATAAATGAAAAATTGCATTTGTTTATTATCAAAGATCCCAGTATTGGAGTATGGATAATCACACGGTCCAATCCTTTTAATTCTCTTTGTGTTTCATTTATTTTTTTCTTAATATCTTAATTTTGTGACAGAACAATGCATCTTTGATGTTTTCCCTCCTTCCTATGTTTCTTCAGTCTGCTCCTGATCAGCCTGGCCAGCATGATGACCTTTATAAGATTGTTTCCCCATTTACTGAGGTAGAAGGAGATGAGGCAAAATCGATGGCTGCTACCAAAAAAGCACAGTGCAAGTTTTACAGAACTCCCTACCCAGCCAGCAATCCCCTTCCAGAATCTTGTCCCTTCTGTTTTCCATCTTTTGAAACCTGGGAAGAAAGCTCATCACTCTTCTCTGGTGCCACTACTGCAAGATCAATGAGTCACCTAAATACCCACCCCGGTACTGGGCAAATGAACCCCCCAAAAGGCCAGTGCCCAGTGCTTGTCCATTGACTTAGAAGCCTAAGCAGTTCTGCTTCACTCGTCAGTTCTGCGAACTTCATATTCCATCATGTGGAAGTCTTTCATATCTCATCTAGAATAAATTCCTAAAAACTATTGACTGTCTGTCTTGGATTAAGATCTTTTTGCAATTGAGCTTGCCAGTTGGGCTGATCAGGCCTTCTCTGGAGGGTTCCCAACAATTCTCCACTCTATTCTACCCACTGGAAAACAGCAACATTTTTGAGAAAGAAGTAGGAAGGAGCAATAAGGGGACCATGAAGATACAACACATGAGGAAAGCAGTGTGAGGAAAATCTCAAGCCACTCAGACTTGAGCAATAATGGGACTGCCACAGAAGGCAGCCCAGAATCAATAACAAATTCCCTTTTTAATTCCTAGCACTATCTGTCCTGAAATGTGTCTTTTGATGTTTGTTTCTGTAACCTCTGTGGATTTGGCAGATTCTTAGGCTGTTAACATCAAATTGATATTTTATCCATTTAAAAATCCATTTCTACCCATGTTAACTTACCCATCAATGGTGCAGTTTTGAATGTCTTGCAAAGAAAAGGAGGGAGAAAGAAATAACAAATACTCATGCTACATTGTTCCAATACCTTCTGCTTTTTATTAGTGTCTTAAAAGAAAAACCTCCATCTCTACTCTTTCTCACCTGAGATTTTTTGCCTTTGAGGATCTGAGATTTTTCAAAAGGCTAAAAAATATCAAGAGGTACCAAGCAGTAGTGAATGGCACAAAGATTTTTTGCTTAAACACATTAACAATAGGAGACTGTATGTGTGGGGGGCTGTGTATGTCTCTGTACGTATGTAAAAGGAGGGCATATGCCTTAGTATAGCGTATTCTTTATTCTCTAGTATACTATATACTAGAGAAAAAGTTATTTACGTGTATGCAAACAGAAATGTGTGTGCACAAATCTGTGATGGCACCATCTTATATAGCATGAAAAAAAATTTGAACTAACAACAACCTCAAGAGCTAGCACAACACTCAATAGCAAAAGCCAGACATTGAACCTGGTATTATAACAACCGGTAATACTGGAGTAGGTCTTACACACACTGTCAGAGGGTTACATAAATGTGTGAAAGAGAACATATTTCTGCATGAGTTGAGATTTTCTCACACAAAGGCTTGGTGATTATTTGGAAAATACTAAAATTCCGTCCTAGAATTGGCAAGAAAAAGATTGATTTTCTAAATATCAGTAAACAAAGAGTCAGGCTGATGTCCTAATAAGGCTGGGACAACTGCAGTGAATGGATACCTTTTTTGTTGCATAAAGAATGAGGAGCAGTGGGTAGATAAGAAGTAGTACTTACCCTCGTTAAAAAGTGGAAATTATAGAATGTTTTTTATTCTGTGAATTTGGAGAGGATACAGATTTTTTTCTGAAGGCTTGGTTGAAACAAACCTCACTTTATACCTCTGCTACACTTTGTTGAATGAAATGCAGTTGTAATTCTGGAGAAGAAGCTAGGTCAGATGAAGTGAAATGCAAAAGGACCAGACTGCCTACATTGTCCAAGTCAATCAGTTTCCCCAGCCTATGCCTGCGTTTGTGCTTCACACTTTTGAAGTTTGTTCTTACAGTTGTGGCAACGAGACAGCCATTTAGTGCCAGGTACAGTTTTGGAAACATGAGTCTTTTGATATTAGAACAGCTCCTGAGACTCCCAAACCTGTTCATAGCAGGGAGAGGCTGACTCCTCCTAATTCATATCCATTCTTTCTACAAGTTGTGTAACTTCTGGGTTGATGAATTTTGACATGTTCTCTGTGATGTGTAATGATCTCTTCTTTCAGTTTTAGTTTCCTTATTGCTTCTGGGCTGAGGGTACTTTTTATTAAGGCATCAGCAGTGTCTCTCCTTAGGATGGTAAGCAGAGGTATAGAGGTACACATGGATAATTAAGTTTCTTTATAAAAAATGGGCATAGAAGATGTATCTTTGAATTGTAAGTGTACAAAATTGCTTGATGGTTATTGCATCCTGGACTTAGATTTTTCACATTTGCCCTCAAGTCCTTGGTCCCCAGTATTGTCTTCTGTGTATCAGTTAAGTCATTTGTGGCATGAGGACTCCAGACGAGTCTCAATAGCAAGATTAAAATCCCAGTCTGAGTTCCAGCTAAGCTACAGAACATGAAAACCTCTAGTGCAGAACTAGAGGTTTTGATTCAGCACACTATGAAGTCATGAACCAAAAGAAGCATTCGGATTCTGGATTCAATGTTTTGTGCAGTTCCTGCACCAGGAGGTCTATTGCCTAGGTGCTATTCAATCAGACAGCTCCTAAGCTTCACAATCTAAATGGACAAGGTCAGCAAAAAGGTTATTGCCATTGCCGTTGTACAGAATTAAGGCATAAAGTTTTTAAATGAGTTACTGAGCATCCTCCAAGGGATCTATGTCAGACTCAAGAATTGAGCACTGACCTGTTGCCCTTAATTGCAAAAGCGTTTATAAAAGCCTCTCTAACGGCCATCCTGAAAACAAACTTACTGTGTGGTGGTTCACCATAAGAATGCCCATTAAGGTACATGATCAAAGGCCCAGTCAACGCATAGCTGCCATAATCTTTCAGATGGCCCAGACCTCCTGCTTAGATGGTCCTTCTTGTTCATGCTCATTCCATCTCCTGCGTTGTTTTTAGCCCACTACTGGCTCTCATTTACATTTCATTAAAACAAATCAACATCTGATTTACTACAGCTATCAGTCTGGGGCTTGAGGTTTTAAATGAGAATTCAGACTTTCAGATTATAGCTGGGGACACAGGAAATGCGAAGAAAGTATCACTGTCTAAATAGCTGTTGAAGAGATGGCCCTGGGGTTGATCATCTCTTTGCAATCCCTAAGGAGAGACATCCCACTCTATTGTGTCACATGCAGCACAGAAGTGTAAGGTGTGAAGCAGGGAAGGCAGGGAGGTCAGAGGAAGGAAGGCATTTCCACTGAAGGATAAGAGGACTCTGTAGCAGCAGGACAAGACTCCAGAATAATAGTAATAAAAAAGAGTAAGCTAAAAGGCAGGCAGGCAAGCTCAAGAATTATTTACTGTCCAGGAAGAGAGAGGATTTTTTTAGGCAGCAGAGCAGAACAGGCTGACTAAATTATAACCTTAGCCCGCAGCAGCAATCAAAGAACTAAAGAGGAAAAAAGGAACTCAGGGGGGAAGGAAGGAATGTGAAAGAAATAGAAATTCATAAAAAGCCTCTATCAACATGGGAAAGAAAGCAAGGAACTTGAGGAGTGAAATCAGAAGACAGAAATAAGTTAGAGGAAGATAAGAAATAGATCAAAAAATGACGAGCCCTGGATACATTCAAACGAAGGGTATTTTTGTAAAAATTCTCAGAAATATTCACAATGTGCACAATATGAGGCTGTGCTGGTCATATGAACTGGAATCACAAAAGGGAAATTACTACTCAAAACTTTTATTCTACACATGGTGCTTATTCAAACAAGAGCATCTTCACACCAATCAGCTCTTTGGGGATTCAGCAAGAGATTTCCATTATCAGTCTAGGATTTGACTAGACAAATATGTTCCAGTAAATAAAACAGAAAAAATGGCGTTGAAAATGGAGAAAACATGCAGTGGTAATAAAAACCCCAGTCACCTGCAAAATTCCTTTCTCAGCTTAAACTGAACCTTTACTAAATGACACTGTATGTACACAATATGAATAATCCCTTAAGAAAACCTTTCAAGGAAAAGGTCCGTACTAAGTTCCTACTCACCCCCACATTATAAATGGTTTAGTAATAATAAAAAAAACAACTCATAATAAGCAGCAATTGTCTAAAATGTTTCTGAAAGGGATGTGGTGATCTTACTGAAATACATATGCTTACTGACAGCATAAATCATCAATTGTAATGGTCTCTTTGGCCTTAAAATACTTGAGAAGTATCTTAACACTTAGTTGCACGCATGACGTGAACTGAATGTCATTTAGGAGGATGGAGACTGTGTCTAGCAGATACTTGTTTCTATCAGCATCAGTTGGTTAATTTTTTTAAACTATGTTTATGGACACCTGACTCTTTTATGGTTAGTAGATTCAGATAAAAGTAAAGTCCTGCTAATTAAACTGTCCGGCTATGGCAAACCCATAGCTTTGTAACACTATTGCTACCACAGAAGAGAAATTTCAAATACTACAAAACGTGTGCTCTACAACCAACTCTGTGCTCTCTTACCACTCACTATTTTTTTTTAAAGAAAGCAACCACAAGTTCCTCTAAAGAAATCCCATGAAGTAGGGTCCATCATGAGAAGCTGTGAAATGACATCTTTCCATTTCCAAGAAAAATGTTCTTAGACTCTCCCTCACAGTCTGTTTCTGCACACCCAGAGATGGCACTAGAAAATGTCAAACACTGCACGTAGATCCATATACTCAGGGTATGTGCCCAGAGGCAAACTAACACCTGATGTATCTGGCAAGGTGAGGTCTCTCCTGGGATCTCCACCAGACCTCTGGAACAATTAGTGACCCCTGGAGAATCCACACCATTTTTCACAGAAGACTCCACTGGTGAAAGGGATGAATGGTCCCTCAGGGACTCTTTATGTAATTTTATTTATTTTTCACACCATAAAAAATGGATCCAATGCAGATCCCCTCCAGATGCATGTACAAGAATGATAAAGCATCAATTAACAAGACACAAAATTGACTAAGAACCAGCTCGAATAAATTTCCTCACACCTGCAAAATGAAATTCAACCTTCTCAAACTACTGGCCTCCAGCAAAAGCCTGAACGAGTAGATAAGGTTTACAATATGTCAAAGAAGCTTAAAAAAGTACTTTGTCAGATCAATAGGATGAGAAAAAAAATCCAAGGACTGAAGACCCCTGCTTGGAAGGATTAGTGTACGCAGTGGAACCATTACAGAAAAGTACTGGAAAAGGGAAGGATATCGAGCTCTTTCATGGTACCTCATGGGACTTGTAGGTGAAATGCCTCAAATACCTTTGTAAATGAAGCATCTTGAGGGTAATGTATTTTCTATGATGCACCAAAAGGGCTTCTCTGGAAAGGAAATGATCTATCAGGTGCTCATGGGAATAGGAGCAGTTACTGGAGATGCAGCAGGTGGTAGAGACGCACCCCAGAGAAGAGAAAGATGGGTTGGAGGCTCTGCACTCAGGGCAACACAGTTTCTTGGTTTAACAATTTAAAACTGAACTTTAAATGTTTTGACCAAAAAGTTACATTTCCCCAACTTAGCAGACACATTTTCTGATATGAATGTAGCATTTAATGGAAGACTGAGTTTTTAGTTAAAAAATGGTTTTTTTTCCAGTTTTTACAGAAATTCTTCAACCAGCTATACAACACTTGCAATACAAATAAAAAGGGCAAGTGCTTGTGCTTCAGCTCCAGATCCCAGCAGGACTGATACCAAAAATACAGGAAATATCTCCACTGCTAGGAAAGTCAATAGTAAAGACGCAGACTTCAAAAGAAATCAATAGTATGACAACACCCCTGCAGAACAGAGCTGACCGTTAGAAGTGATACCTCTTTGCCTGCTGACATACACGGTATTTTTAATCTAATGATTTCAGCAGCAACAAGGAATCATGTGTCTCAAAATCATGACATGCGTTTAAAGGGAGGAAAGTTAAAGAAAAACATGTTTTGCAGTTTGGAGTTTTGGTTTCTGTTTGGTTTGTTTTGTTTTGTTTTGTTTTTTTAAAGAATGTGCCTTGTAGCTTTTTGCTCACAGCTCATACGTTCACTTTTCATTGTGACTATGAGGGGTCAAAATCAACTTTTCTTTTTAATGAAAGTTGATGTTAGTCATAACATTTCAGACATGTCTGTTAAGAAAAATGTCAAAATCAGTGAAATGAAATAACTTAAGTTTGTAATACTGAATATCTATTACTCCATTCTTTCCTCTTTTACTATTGTCCATTAGATTACAAATTCAGGACATTCAATCAAAAAGGCACATATGAAGCAGTAGTGTTCAACCTTGGAAATGTTTTCATTAGACTGTTACTACAGCTTATAAAGCTATTTAACCTATTATTTATTCTGCTGCAGTTAGCCTTTTTTTGAATGAGAAGTAAATTGCTCTCATAAGAGCAGAGGCCACCTACAAAGTGATCGCTGTAGAGCTGATCAGTTTGCAGAAAAATATGTTTGTTCTTGAGCATGCTGCAGGATTGGTGGCAAGTGCTCTGCATCAACCACTTGCTAATAGCTGTTGTATGTGATCCCCTCAAACCAGGGGCAAGGAGTACAGTTCATAGAATCACAGAATCATTAAGGTTGGAAGAGACCTCTAAGATCATCGAGTCCAACTGTCAACCCAACACCACTGTGCCTACTAAACCATGTCCCTAAATGCCTTATCTACCCGTCTTTTAAATACTTCCAGGGATGGTGACTCACCCACTCCCCTGGGCAGCCTGTTCCAATGTTTA
>NW_008825157.1:107257-119312 GCF_000699105.1 Pygoscelis adeliae | reverse complement strand
TCCAGGACCTCCCCCGTTAACCAGGACTGCTGGTAGATGATGGAGAGCGGCTTGGCGAGCTCCTCCGCCAGCTCCCTCAGCACACTCGGGTGGATGCCATCCGGCCCCATAGACTTGTGAGCATCCAGATGACGTAGCAGGTCGTTGACCGCTTCCTCTTGGATTATGGGGGGTTCATCCTGCTCGCCATCAGTTCTCTGATGGTCTGATGTATTGCTGGGCAAGAACAACAGAGCAGGATCAGGTCAGTACATATTAACTTTCCTTCACCTCCTATGGTTAAATTCACTATCTAGTACCTATACCCAAATCCTGCCCTCCAGAAAATATTTGAAAGCACGCAGACCGTTTCTGGTTCCTGGAACTGCCACCTATGGCAAATGATGGGATGGAGAAATGCTGACACCGATGAGAGAGATCTGCGAAGCAGTTGTGAGAGCCAGTTAGGACAAACCTTGGTAACAAGTTTTGCAGGGATCATAGGACGCCCTGTGTGGCCTTAACTGTGGATTTCCTACAGTGAAGGATGACATCTGGTAGAGACAAGGGGCATGGGGTTGTGGTTATGGACTGCCCTCTCTTCTATCCCCTCAGTTGGGCAAGCGGCCTGGGCCACAGAGGCTGGGATGGCTCCACTATGAGTTGACTATGAGACTTCAGCTTCATCTTTCTAAACCTTAACATCCTCCTTCTCTCTGGATGCTTCTTTTAAGGTGTGCAAAAAGCTTGACATAGTGATATCCATCCTAGGCTACCATAATGACCTACAGGTATACCACATCCTGACTGGTCTTAAAACTTCCAGTGACTGGCTAAACTATACTTAGTATACTTAGAAAATATATTTCAGAACCGTAGTGATCCTTCCTGTTAGATAGTTTTTTCTAAAGCCTAATCTGGATCTCTCTCTCCAATGTAATCCCACAACTCCTTGTCCTCTCCACAGCAGACACACTGATCAAACCCCTTTCTCTGTGCAAGGTGCTCTCAGATGTCTCTCAAGGCTTGTGTCTTCCACATGCTAGCATTTCCATGCTGCTTCTGAAGCCACTAACCAAAAAAAACCCACCTAATGTCAGAGACTAGCATTCTGGGCTACCCTTACAGAGACCTGTCGGGTCAGTTGGTTGAGCTGGGCAGAGACCCAAAGGCTCGCTTTAATGTATGGGATGTATTTTCTGGTTACTGATTGCTTCCTCAATAAATTAGGCAAACGCTTCTCCACTGAAACCAATGACTTACTGAGGAGCCCTTAAAACAGTAAATCCATTCCTCTGTCATTTTTCTGGACAGTAATGGTACTGCTGTAGTCACAGAATAATATAGAGCTGCCCTTTGCATTGATGACATCGTCTTTTAAAGCAGAAGTTACAGTTGCTAAAGCAGCACTTTTGCGGACACAGTAAAAAATCATTATTCTCGGCATCTTCTCAGTCATTATTACTGATGAGGACATCAAGCCAGGCTTGAGGGATGTAAGCATTCAAGAGTTCAGCATATGGTGGAGGGCATACATGAATAATGCTGCACTTCCTGAGGGCTTTTAAGTCTAAACCTTTTGGGTTACCCAAGGAATGCTAGGGGTCAGTTATTTATGTGTAAGTTCCCAAACTCTTTCATTTTTGTGTTGTCAGGCATATTAGAAACTAAAAATATCCATGGAAATCCCACAGTCTAACAGAAAACAGAGCACTATCTTGGGCAGCAAAGAAATGTGAGAGGTAACCACCAGAGACAGTTGAAAAATCATCTTGTTACCACATCAAACAGGTGAAAAACTGCATTAAACAATCTCAGGGAGCATGCTTTCCTCCCTATAACGTTCAAGTTATAGGTTTAAACAACTTAATTCAGTATTGTAAGAGAAGAATAACAGAAAATATATCCCAAAGGTTCTCTCTTCTCTAATAATTTTGCTGCTTCTTATCTCCCATGGTCTTCACTATTTCCTCTAATAGTTCCCTACCTCTGTGTTTGCCTTGGCTCAGGTTGCATAAAGACTTTTCGAATCCTAATAAAGGGGTGCAGTTTGTCAGAAGTGCAGTGTACACACATGAAAATACATAAAATTTCATGAAATGATGATACAATACTCTCATGTACCCTTCAAGGACCAATTTGCGGACCCTAACCAAAAGCAGCATCCTTTTGTACCAGGCACTGCACAGATATATCAGAAAATACAGACCCCATAGCAAAGCTTTAAAAATCCATGGAAAGACACACAGTCTGGCATCTCTACCTTCAGGAGATAATTACTTTACCTCGAAAAAGGTGCCAAAGTGTCTTTATATTTACTGGGGGGAAAAAAAATCAAAGGGAAATATAATTCAAGAGTAGAACAATTTTCTATTATTCTTATGGCTAGAAAATAAGCTGAATGACTTTGAGTGCAGTTGGGTTCTTGTGAGAGCCACCAGTCTACTTGATTGACAGAGAAAATTATATCCTTTAATTCCCCTTTCCCTCAGAGAGGGAACAAGCAGGAGAGCAAGCAATGGAAAATGAGAGCAGGTACAGAGCATGCTATGACACCTGAAGTGTCCAGTCAATCATGGACCAATGTCCCTCCAGCATGACCTGAAGGGATTCCATCTAGCATCTGTGTTTCCACACACATTCAGCCCAAACCTGCCCACCGAGATGGCTAATTACTACTCTGATATTAAACCTGTAGGTGCCCAATGAAATGGAAGCTCAGCTGAGGTCACCAGTTCTTGCCATTGCTAAACAAAGCAGGCAGAAGTCACTTGCATCCTTCCATCCCTAATGATTTGAGCTGGATTCAAACCAGGACCTACAGGAAAGGTGAAGCCATTAAGAATCTGCATTTCTGAGAGCCTTGATTAATCAACCTAGAAGCTCTGGTGATTGCTCCTCTGTACGTGCCAGTGAGGTCAAATGAGGCAGGATTTATAAGCACTCTCCCTATGCCTTTGTGCTAAAGTAGACACAATTCTCTTTCTTCCTGGTGATGGTTTTACCAAGCAAAATGCTCTCAGTTGGCACCAAAGTGATGTCTGGTTCATCTTCAAATTAAAAGTCACTATGTGAAGGGCCTGCTTCAAGGTCAATACAGGTGGAGTTTACTGTAATAGCTGGTCAGAACCCAGAATTAAACAGGATTCAAGCAGATCCTTAGGGAGGCAGGAAAATCAGGGGCCAGGAAGGTCACAGAAGAAATGGTCTTAGTGATTTGAGAGACATGGACCTTCCTTCAAGGCAATAGCCCTTCAGCTGCTATTAACAGACATGATTCTGCCTGAAAACAAGAATAAACCCACGTACCTTAGTCCATATTGTCAACAGACTTTGAAGTGCCTGAGAATGGATATCAAGATATTAGTTGGTATAGGTGGGGAAACTGAGGCACAAAGAAACCAAACTAGAGCTAGAAATTGAAACCGGATTTTTCTGAATTCAAGAATAATCTGCAAATTTCCTCCTATGTCTAAAAGATCCCAGATGCACAGAACAAATGCACTAGAGCAAGTACTGCCGCTATTGAAGACAAATTCAAACAAGGAAATTGTTCTGCTGTTTCCATCTCTTGCCTTTGAAATTTCATCTGGGTACACTACCCTTCTTCACTTCCCATTTGAAATAGTTGCCTTCTGTTGTTATGTGCTGCCTTTTCTTTTCTGGTTAATTCCCTAATTATTCTTGTGTTTTAATAGTGAGTTAACTCATGAACGTGGGCTGAATATAGTGCTAAGTGGGTCAGCCCCCTTCTCTGCTAGTAATTTATAATATATTACCTGGTGACTGCAGCTTGATGCTTACTGAGGGTCTGACCCACATTATCTAGAATGAGTGTTTCATATTCTCGAGCAGTTGCAGCTTCAACAAAATACCCCTCAATCCACCCAGCAAAACTGATCTTGCGACTCAGGATCTTGTGGGGACAGAAGTCACAATACAAATGTCAGGGATTGCATAGTAATCAACAGTTCTGCAGTGAATTTCCATGAAGCAATAAGTCAGATATTTTTAGCAATTACAACTAACTCTCAATTCCTACCGCATGCATTGATGAAATACATCTGTTTGCACTATGATGTGAAGTTAATCTCATCATTAATAATTCCTCTCATATTTATCTTAATACTGTTAATTACATGGGACTTGCTGGGTATGAGTACAAGAACGAATGTAATTTGTCTTTTTTCCAAGAATTTCCAGTGCAATTTACCATTAATTACTTGCTGCTTAATGCAACGACCTCCCCCAAAGAATAATTCCAGCATTATTATGGCATCTTAGAACAGTTGCTAAGGTTTCTTATTCTGCATAATATGTCATTACCAAGAAGGGTGAAAAAAACCCTACAGCCATTCTTATGTTCTGAACGGTATGCTAATAGACAGCAAAATCTGGATAATTTAACAAGATAAAGGCTGTCCTTGAACTTTACTTATTAATGATAGATCGTATCTTAATTTTAATGATTTATGAACATGCTTATATAGCATATTCTCTAGTGTGGGCCTTGTCCAGTGCCTATTTGAGGCTTTGGATAGATTTTCTTGGGCTTTAATGTCCTTTTAATAGGCACTTTATGACCTGAGTGTTAAAAAGGAACACGTGCTGGCCAGAAGCTGCTTGGCATTGCACAGAGCATTTAGCAGATTTCTGGAGGGAGTAGTCCAGCTCTAATATGGGGGAAGAGCAGGTTGTATAATGTAAATAGTGCTAAACTTTGAGGTCTTTATAGCTTATAGAAGACTGAAGTCTTTGTAAATTGTAGATGCAGCCATTGCATGATAAAACTGTCATGCATATGATCATTACTTTATTCTGTTTAAAATGAATAGAAGGATTATCAAAAGTAGGTTTATGACAAAAATTTCCAAGGATGAATTTTGAGAAATCATAGCTGTGTCTAAATAGAAAAGTAAACGCGGGCACACACTGAGAGTGTAGTCTCTGATGCTCCAGGCAGGAGAACTGATGGAAGATAATTCTGGATCCTTTCTAATCCCCATGTGCAAACCTCCTCCCCACAGAAACCAGCATGACATGCACATCATGTATGGAGAGACAATGCATGTTCAGGGCTCACTCCAATTTGGACAGAAGTCATTGACATCAAAAGCATTCTTGGGCCCAAAAATACAGATAAATGAGGTATATTAGGAGCTCAGGACTTTGTCCTTGGAAAACTCACAGAATATCTTTAACTCAAAGGTGTTTAACTGTCTTGAATCTGCAGCTCAAGCAAGAAGAAAAATCTTTCCAGACACCTAGGGGTTTTACACTCTCCCAGAAGATACTCACTGAACAGACACTTATCCAGGGAAAAGGCCTTTGTTTCTCTCTGAATCTGTTCATTGAGCTCCAGCTTCAACTGCAAACAAATATCCTGAACAAAGGAAGAAAGGAGCTTTCTAGCACCACCAAAACCAGCCCAGAGAAACTGCAGCCCTGCCAAAAATCCAGCCAAGAATTAATGAGTGTGCAGGATTACACCACCATCACATACAACAGAACAAGATTATTTGCCCATTAGCTCTGTTCTCAGCTCTCCGACCTCTTTTTGCACTGATTCCTTTTCCCCCCATGGAGCAATTGCTAGCAATAATTGTAAGCAGCAATTGAGGCAAACACAAGAGAGTAGCAAGAGAGCTAAGAGTGTTGCTGGGATTCCTTAAATATTCATCAGACATTGATATGACTCCCAGGTTCCTCCAACTGCAAATGATCTAATAAACTGACAACCACAATAGGAGATGTCAGTCTGACCTGTGGTACATCATATCTCAATCATTCTTTTTTCTTTTCTTTCTTTTTTTAAACTTGCATCATAAACCTAACCATAGCTCCTTTCAGTCCAAGTGGCAGTTTCTGTGATTCTAAAATTCAGTATTGAATTAGTAACCAACAGATTGTAAATAAACTCAAAAGGCACCAGAATTTCACTTAACCTCAGCATACTATTCATCCACCCATGATACAACTGACTAAAACTCAGAATTTCAAACATTTGGGTTATTCCCAAAGTTAACCAAAAGGCTGAAGCTTTGAGGTTTTCCAGAAAGCAGAAGTTTCAAACTTCTAGGTAATACCACGATGCCTTCGTAAAAGTGCTTGCAATCGATTGGATTAGACTGTGGTAGCTGAATTGCATATTATATTGTGAAGCTGAAACACTGCTCCCGAGCCTCTCAGAAATGAAGCACAGAAAAGTTCTGTGCAATCAAGACTTGTCTGTGAAATATAGCAGCTTAGTCAGATCCACATTTCCTCACAGAAAACTTTTCCATTAGAAAAATAACTTCAGTGGTACCCAGCTGGTCCCACAGCAGCAGTTTTTCCAGAATTGAAGGTGGTTCTGATGAGAAAGGGGGTAGAGAGGCATATTTAGTCCTGCAAAACCCAGAGCAAGAAGAGCTAATGATACCATTTTGTTCTGCTTTGGTAGGTATTGCCTACTCCAGAATTTCAAATAATTTACTCAACAACTTCTACCTTAAAAAAAAAATAAAAGGAAAAAATAACTGAAAGTCTGAAAACAAAAGCATTGTGGAACAAATAACTTGGAAGTATTGGAAATACAAGAGTGCCAGATCCTAGGAGAGGAAGAAACTGAAATGGAACAAGTAGGACTGGACAAACATTCGTACATTTACAGACTTCTATTGTGTATAAGAAACACCGTACTTTTACTCAAAACTAGTCATAATACAGGGTAACTAAATGTGGCCCATAGGCAACTTGTTCCCTCAAAGATAGCAGGGAGAGATCTCTGAATTGAAGTGATACAAAAAAAAAAAAATCTATCTCCATTTTGTTAAAATGAAGTTGATATTTGTAAATTCTCCAGATACAGACATCCTGGAACAAAGCCACCATTGTCTAGGAACTTTTCCATTGTGTTTCATGTCATGATTCACAGGAACTTTGAAGAGATATTGGTGTGATGCTGAAATCATCCTACTTATGACGCTCAAAAATTTGAGCTAAAGGGGAATTTCCAACAGCGTTGCCACTCTGAAAAGCTTCTGACATTCAGCTGATCTTATGATGTGAAGTTGATTGCTTCTGACTCCATCCTTTAAAGGTCACTGGTTTGTATTCCCTCTCTCGCTCGCTCTGTCTCACACACGCATGTACACACACTAATATTTTCTCTTACTGTCTACATATTTTCTGTGGTATAGAGCAAAGCCAGACACCAGCTCAGTATATATCAGAGGATATGACAGCAGTCCTGAGAAGGATTATGCTGAAATGTTGCTATCACTCAACACTTGTAGCATCTCTGGGTATTTGGTGTTCACTTATCATGTTTTTCCTTGAGTCCCACCAAGTCTGCCACTATACATCTTTCATCTTCCAAATATATAAGTCATCTGCACTCTGTCAAGCACTTCTCAGAGTTACTTTTCCTATGGTAATGTCTTTCATATGAGCTACCCCATTTTTTAGAAGCCATCCTCTCATCCCGAACTGCCACCGTGACTGAACATTGAATAAGTGTAACTTTAAAAGTACAGCATGAACTCTCTAATTATTTACAGTGGCCCAATTAGATTTATGATAAGAATAAAAAATCATAACTCCTATGTTGATTTCACAAAGCGGAAAGGTATGACTATTAGAAACACATGGGTTTCAATTAGTCAGGTTCATATTACACTTCATTCTGAATCAGGATCCATCTTTTCTCACAAACAGTAAGGTTCATGCTGGATATTGTTTATCTCTGAATACATACAATTAATGTTTACATTTGTGCCTTCTGAGATGCAGCGAAGTAGGCAGATGTGCAAAGTACACACTTCTTCCTAATGCAAAGGTACCCCAACTGAGGTGGTGTCCTGATCTCTTGGGGAGTATTTTACCTTTGGAGGGTGAAATGGAGATTGCCTTTTTGAGCTGCAGGTGGATAATTTTTAACAAAGTCATGCAGTCAGGAAAATAATGGAAAAGGGATAATTACCAGCCATGGACAGATGATGGGGTTTGTTCTCCATCAATACTAGAATCCAAATGTCCTTGTATTCAAGATCACTAGGTACATCACTACCTAATGGTGCTTAGACAGAAAAAAAGCTTCTTTAGTTTAACACAGAACTAACGTATTGTGGGTTTTAGAGGTAAAATCTACAGCGGATGTTTATTAGTAATGCATAAAATATATATTAATCAGGCTTTCAGTACCTATTCTTCAATGAGCTTACAGACAGCATATGCAGAATAGTCAGCCTTTCCCAAAGTCTCTCCCAAAAACGAGCTTGAAAAATGGCTTTCTTGTGGACAGTTCTTCCTATAGATTTTTTTTTCTATTGAAATTTTTTACAACATTGGCGACCAGGATGGAGCACAATACACAGAGAGATAAGTTTGATTTGCAAGGAACACAACAAAGAACAGGAATATAATGCATGATTGTTTGTCCTCTGATAACACTTCATTGTTGTGAAGACTTTTCTTTTTTCCCTTAGCTATGCAGAAACTTCATCTACTTCTTTTTGAAATGCACCCCACTAAAATATGCTTTATGCTTTGGTGCTTTCTCTGTAGGCTTTCCTATTCTGCTGAAATTTCCCAAGGCTGCCAAAAAGCCTCAATGAGCTAACTGAGCTCTGATGTGATTGGTAACATCCAGGTTACACAGATTTGGGTATGTATGTCTTGACATTTTTTGCTGTTTTTACTCAGAGCATCTATTTAAGGAACATTCTGATTTAGTGTTTGTGATATCTCTCTGTCCGTGGGCAGGACTTCTTTCCCTGTAACAGCCTGTTATTTACCAACTAATAAACCAGCTATGGGGACAGGGAACTGTGCTTTTATCGGGATCTGTAGGTTTTGTATGGGGGGAACAGGATTTAATTCCAACAGCAATGAGAGAGGAGTTAAGAGTTGCACAAATGACGATGTGCTGAGCATGCACAGGGCTGCCAGGTATGATTTTCTCACCTGTTAGACGTGTTCTTCTGGCAGTTGGAAGGTAGGTAGGATGCCCTAGGACATCTAAAATGACACAATGTACTTGTTTAGGCAACTGAGTCCCATCTAAGGTTACTGTAATGTTAATTGGCAACAGGAGAGAGGGAAGTCTAGGGAAGGAGATATTCTGGATAACCTTCTTTTCCAGATGCATAAAATCCAAACTTTGAACAGACAGCATTTACGGCCCATCCCTTCTAATCAGAGAAGACCTTAAGTTGCAAAAATCAGATGTAACGCAAATCCAAAGAAATCCAGAAGTTTGAAGAAGTCCTTTAATAAAATAGATTCTGCAGTCTCTGGTCTCAGAGCCTCTCCAGACTCCAACAATTCCTTGGTACTATTTACATCCAAATATTTGTTTGGCACCTTACAGTGGTTTGATGCACACCTTGGAGTTAGTGCTGAAAATCTGACTCTGAGTATAGTTCTATAAATGTGTCCTTTGGGCCACATAAATTCAATGCTTTCAAATGTTTTGTCATTGGATATTTCTCTGATTGATGGCACCAATTTCAGAAAGACATTTCCTATAAGACCAATGCTTTTTTGATTCTCCTAAATGCTGAGGGATCACATTAGAGGACAGAAAGGAGGAGGATGCTAATGGTCCATTTCCAGACCCCTCCCAGGAAATAAAACACCATCTTGCAAGCCCTTCCCCTTTTGCCTGCACAAATTTTTAAAATACAGTCTGTCTTTTGTGGTCTGATGGCGTATGATTCTTTCAGGGTGAGAAGAATGCATTTCTATTAACTACTGAGTATCTTTTGCTGAAAAATTAAAAAGGCACAAGAAAATGCTCCTTGCATCAGAGTTACTTGCTCTGAGTGTCTGTTTCAAACTCCATACATCAGTGCTGCTGTTCTATCACAGACTTCATTCAAGAAGTGTTCATATTGCCGGTAGTGCATGACAGTGTCTTATCTTCCCTCTGCTGGAAAGCAAGTGAGGGCAAGCAAACTTCAAAAACTCCGTTTCTTGCTTTGTGATAAATGTGGTCTATGATACCTGTAGATTACCATACCAGGAAGATCATACCATACCATGATACCAGGAAGATTCCCATCTTCCTGCTAACTGAATATACATCCCACCACTTTGGATCATTCTTATCGATTCAGATGGGAAAATCTAATTTACAGTTCAAACTGAAAGAGCAATTTTGGGACTAGAAATGTTGGAACTATTTCTGTTTACGTGAAGACACTCAGGCTTGTCAAGAACTGTAGCTCATAAAAGAACAAGCAAGTACAGCTGGCCTATCGCAAGAAAAGTTAAATCCTGCTTTGCTACGGATGAAATAGAGGGATCCCTCTTTAATATCTGCCCTTACAGCAGTTACTACAAAATATTTTTGCATTGCTAAGGCTACTGGCCCTGCCGTGTGCCTCAAGATTGCTGTGATTAACCAAGCATGCAAATCCTGTCATCCCAGCCTGCCTGCTCTTACAGCAGCTGCCAGTCCGGGTCATCCATCCCAGGGCAGAATGCTTGACTGTGTTATCTTATCATACATCCAAATTTCAAGGGAGAAACCACAGTCATGAAAGGCTCAGTAAAGAGGCTGGAGCTGAAGACAGAAGCTACATTCTGAGATACAACAGAGAGCACTTACTGTCAGACTACTCATACCCTTCAAGCTCATTATGTCTTTTCTTTTACACCCCAGTTGAGCAACATAGCCACGCTACCTCATTTTATTGCTAGAAGCTAAAGCAGCTTACCAAAGGTCACCCGGGAATTCCCCTCATGCCTTCCTGTCTGCCTGCATTGTCTTTCCTTCAGTCTTTAGGTCACATTGTTATTTACCATTATTATTAATTCAGTTTTTCTCTTTGATGTACAGAACTTTTCCCTAGGAGAAAGTTTCATTTGCTTTCTAACTTAGTATTTCCACCAACTCTCAACTCGTCGATGCTCCAACAACCATATCTGTTGTTCAGTATCTCTAGTTTTGAGTAGTTTCATTATTTAGTTTAAATTTCCTTTCTGACTCTCTCTAGAGACTTCTGATTAAACAAAATCCCCTGGAAACAGCTCACATTAGTGATTAATGTGAACGGGGTCTTTCCTTTGCTAGCACTTTATTTCATGGATTTTGCCATTAGTTAAGACTGTGGTTGAAAATTTTCAAAGCTGTGTTCCTTTTGATGTAGCAAGGGCAGACAAGGCCAGTGGCTGAAGTATAAGCCCAAGGAAGTTGAGTACCCGATTAACAGAGGGTAGCTGTATTCAGAGAGAAAGTCACTGGCCAACTCAGATACAGAACTCTGCTCTCCACCCCTCAATAGAGTGGTTACAAATGAAGAGGAAAATATTACCTGAAAACCAGATTTGAGCAATATGGAAGGAGTTAGACTCCTTTTCAAATATGTTTTTCCAACTAATACTCTTGTGTGGCTTAAAATTATCCTGACAGAAAAACAATTGAGGCAGATTTTAAACTAATGATACAATCCCATGGATAATTTCCCCTAAATAGCTCAGAGATGTGACTGAATGAATCATATATCATCGCGGGAAGCAATTTTCCTCAATGAGTTCTACCTGCTGGATATCACAATGCATTACAGATTGAGTAAAAGCCTTCATCTGAAATCAGATTCAAACTGGCTTTGGAACAAAACTTAAACCCTGAGGGTGAGAGAGCTATGAATATATTTAACACTTCCCTGTGATTCGCAGGTTCCACATGTCCCTCTCCACACCAGGCAACTCACTTTGTGAAACATTCCCACAAGCCACATGACTGTCAGCCTGTCTTCACAGGCATTATTGACCTTAATATGGGCTTTACTGCTCCTTGATACGTTGCCCAGCATCTCACAGATATCTTAACTATGTTCTCCAGCATTAGTTTTTTAGCTCCTCAGGTTGCCATAACCTCAGGCTGCCACACTTCTTTAACAGCAAAAATTTGCCCCTGCTTACTGGCCAAAACCTGACTTTTGGGGAATTAAAACAGAAAACACATGATCTATTTGGACGCAAATGAGAAAAATGGCTTAGGCACTGAAGCTAAAGTTAAATGTTTAATGTAACTTAATTGTATCTACAGTGAGGATCTGATTCAAAGCTCTTTGAATCCAGAAGATTC
>NW_008825157.1:103046-106773 GCF_000699105.1 Pygoscelis adeliae | reverse complement strand
TGCTGATTTCAGTGAAATCTGCAGCAGGTTCTGCAACGGCAATGAGTGCAGCACAACTGATGGTGAATCCAGACTAAGAAGAATTACTGGAAGTAATAAACTAGAGTTTGGCTGGCTTACGTCTAGCATAACATCTGAACTTTTAGATAATTCTGCACTGAGCTACCTGAAGGATCACACTCCCATTATAAAACTGATGATCTTTACACCCTCATGAGAGGGTGCAAAAAGACAATGGAAAACTAAGTTTTGACTACTGAAAAACAGCAAAATATAAGCTTTTGATTGTATCCATAAACTTATAAGCCCAATATTGCTGGTGTTCTTAAAATATCCTGGGCGAAATGCAAATCCTATGCTAGATATCTTGGGGAAAGATTCTTCACTAATGGCTCCAAAGTCCACCTCAAAATCATAGGAGAATTGTCTCATTACAGCATCCTTCTGGAAGAAATATATGCTTATTTCCACTCTGTGAGGGCAAACTATGCTCAATTGCACATGTCCATATTCTTTCTATTCTTTGAAAAATTCCCACGGGGTTTGGTAGTAAAGTGACATTTTATTTTTCTGATACTTTAATGTTTGTACAGAACTTGGCTATTTCCAGATTACAGAATGTTCCTAAAGATGTTGTCATTAAAATATAACTAGTTTTTTTCTGTCCATTTTCCAATCCATTTCATATTGGTAAAAGCTTCTAGCTTGCCCCCACTGCAGTCTAATAGCTAAGAAAATAGTAATAAGAATTATTTTGGTGCCTGAGTCAAAAACACAGCCTTGCCAATAAATTTGGGCTTGCTCTAGGTTGAATTATCCCTTCTTTAGAGGGCACATAGACTGGATCTCTTGTCCATTCAATCCTTTACCACTCTTAGGTGGAAAAATATTTATTTGTCATCTGTTAGGATGAAATTCACTGTCTCACTTTCCAATTAACACACGTCTTCTTACGCATAGCGGTTGCAATCTTTTTCTTAGCCAGCTCAGGGGAGATGACAACCTCCTGGATGATGATTTCATATACTGCAGAACACCACATACTTCTTTATATATCTCATAGATATTTTGTCTTCCGTTGCAACAGTATGGCCAAGCCAAGTAGTGGAGACCTGACTAAACCCTGCTGTAGCTGTCAACTCCCAGAACCTTTTTGTGTGTTTTGTGCTTCTTTTGCCCTGGCTGCGTACTGTGGCTAAATGGACAGGTCAGTTGGGCCCAGACCAGGAAAGTCACCTCTGTGATGGGCGTCCTGCTGTGCAACATTACCTTCACCAGCATTTACTCCCATTCTGCCATCCGCAGACAAGTCTTTTGCAGCTTTGCTGCCCAGGGGAAGTGCTACAGGTCATCTGGCTGGAAAACCCTCCAAACTGTAGGTATGGGGTAGCAATCATTGATGGATGGTGGTGACCGGATCCATTTCAAATGGGGTAGTGAACTGTCTTCAAGTAGTGAAGCCTTTTGTATCATAATCTGCAGCTGAAGGTGAAAAGGGTGTTCATAAACCAACAGCACCAACTCCAGAGCCACACCCGTTCTCCTCCTCCTCCTGCTCTGCTGCAGCACAACATGCAGTGAAACAAAGAGCTGAAGTATTAAGCAAGATGCTTATTTAAAAAACAAACAAGCAGGACACTGTTTGCTTTTCTATAGGCTGAAACATGAACAAAAGCTCAGGACGGCAAGGACAAAAGATAAATACACTGACTCATTTTCTGGCAGAAAGAAAGATCAGAGGGCCGAGACAGCTGAGCCCAAGGTTCTGCAAACGCACCTTTCACACCGCACTTTTCAATGGCTATGACAAAAAAGCACCACAGGCAAGTTTGCATCTTTGCCGACCTGCAAGTTTCGTTCCTGGCCATTCTGTTTGAGTCACAAATAAGCAGTAATTTATGTTTTGAGGACTAGCCCCAGCGAATAGAACTATAAAAACAATTCCCAGCCATTTGTTTGTGCATTTTTTTTTTCCTAAGGTTAGCATTTATTTTAGGTGACACTTTTTTCCCCCCTTGGCCGAGAAGTGATATTTTCTGCATGCCTTTTATCAAACTGACAGGTGATATTGCTTTAAATTGGGTACTGCATCGTCAACAGAGGCTTTCTCATTTCAGACCCGAAGTGTCAGTCGGGTGGATGAGAACTCATTTCACCCTTTATTTACTAAATGCAGATTGGGGTTTCAGGAGCAGGGAGAGCAGGAGAAGGTGAAAGGGATGCCCTGGGTGATAATGGGAATGAACGAGAGAGGACAGCAACAGAACAACACAGCATGAAGCAGGCGGGAATTTATTGTGGGGTGATTAGATGACATCCATCTTCTTTTCTAGAAACCATTCCCACAAGCATAGCTTTCGAATCCACTTTGTCCCCTGTCATGGCTCCTTCCCTATTAACAGGAGAAAAGGTGACAGGGGGTTGAGAGTATGCTCCTGGTGGATCTCAGTGCACTGTGGATGTAGCTAAGGGTGTTACATATCAGAGGTGAAATATGATTTCAGACTGAGACCCTGGATTCCCCAGTTCCTCTTGCATACGACACCCAGCCTGGGGCCCAGGAAGAAGCAGTTTCACGAAGAAAGGAGGGAGATTGCTTGACTGCTATGATGGCCTACCTGGTTAGTTGTCAATATCTGCAGGATCCTAAAAGCATATTACACAGAAAAGATGATAAAAAGCAATTCTTGAGCCTACACTAAAAGAGAGAAAGTTTCTGGACAGTGTGAATACATACATGTATTTGTTAAGCTGGAAATACATAACACTTCATTTGGGAAATAGCCTCTTAGAGAACATTGTGTTTGTTTCAGTAATATATCAGCAGTTACCAACCCTGAAATTTTAACATACATTTTTAAGGGACTTTCTTTTAAGCATGTTCCTCATTATTGTTTCTAGGAGGCTGGCAACTTTAAGTGAAACCATGAAACTACACAAGCTTTGATATCCCTGTGCATATTTCAACCAATTACTATCTAGACTCACTTTTATAACATTTAAACTTCATGTTGAAATTACATATGTGAGCAGACTACAGATGCTGAACAGGTAGGGAATTCTGCTGCCTCCGCACATGATCTCCTGCTGCTAGAGCACCAATTAGCCAGAAGGAGGTAGGACATTTCACTGTCATAAAAATGGGAGCAGGATTCAAGCACAGCAACTGTTGCTGAAAATTAAGGGGAGGGGGAGGAGGAAAGGAGACCTGCCCTTGTTTTGTCTTATAGAAACAATAAAGTAGCATCTGTGACAACACACTGCTGGAAACTAGAGACAGATGATCCAAATTCATGCCAAAATCTTCTTAGTGTTCTCTCCCCCCACTTCCCGTCTGCTATCTCTAACTGAATAAAAATCACCTGGGTCTGAAGACAGGCAGGGCTGCATATGATTTAGACAGGCTAAGTTTGTTTTTTCTTTGCCTAGTGATCTCACTATTACCCTGCACTCTCTTGATATTATTTATGGTAGTGGTCAATGACTCAGGTAGTGGTCAATGGCTCAATATCCAGATGGAGATTGGTCATGAGTGGTGTCCCGCAGGGGTCTGTATTGGGACTGGTACTGTTTAATATCTTCATCAATGACATAGGCAGTGGGATCGAGTGCACCCTCAGCAAGTTTGCAGGTGACACTGAGCTGAGTGGTGCGGTCAACACGCCAGAGGGATGGGATGCCATCCAGAGGGACCTGGACAAGCTCGAGAAGTGGGCCTGTGTGAACC
>NW_008825157.1:102404-102850 GCF_000699105.1 Pygoscelis adeliae | reverse complement strand
GGCCAGCAGGTCGAGGGAGGGGATTCTGCCCCTCTACTCTGCTCTGGTGAGATCCCCCCTGGAGTACTGCATCCAGCTCTGGAGCCCTCAGCATAAGAAAGACATGGACCTGTTGGAGTGGGTCCAGAAGAGGGCCACAAAAATATCAGAGGGATGGAACACCTCTCCTGTGAAGAAAGGCTGAGAGAGTTGGGGTTGTTCAGCCTAGAGAAGAGAAGGCTTCGGGGAGACCTTATTGCAGCCTTTCAATACTTAAAGGGGGCTTATAAGAAAGATGGGGACAAACTTTTTAGCAGGGCCTGTTGCAGTCAGACAAGGGGAAATGGCTTTAAACTAAACGGGGTTAGATTTAGACTAGATATAAGGAAGAAATTTTTTACGCTGAGTGTGGTGAACCACTGGCACAGGTTGCCCAGAGAGGTGGTGGATGCCCCATCCCTGGAAAC
>NW_008825157.1:93832-102350 GCF_000699105.1 Pygoscelis adeliae | reverse complement strand
GGTGCGCTCGCAGCCCAGAAGGCCAACCATATCCTGGGCTGCATCATAAGAAGCGTGGCCAGCAAGTCGAGGGAAGTGATTCTGCCCCTCTACTCTCCTCTGGTGAGATCCCACCTGGAGTACTGCATCCTGGAGCCCTCAGCATAAGAAAGACATGGACCTGTTGGAGCGGGTCCAGAAGATGGCCACAAAAATATCAGAGGGATGGAACACCTCTCCTGTGAAGAAAGGCTGAGAGAGTTGGGGTTGTTCAGCCTAGAGAAGAGAAGGCTTCGGGGAGACCTTATTGCAGCCTTTCAATACTTAAAGGGGGCTTATAAGAAAGATGGGGACAAACTTTTTAGCAGGGCCTGTTGCAGTCAGACAAGGGGAAATGGCTTTAAACTAAACGGGGTTAGATTTAGACTAGATATAAGGAAGAAATTTTTTACGCTGAGTGTGGTGAACCACTGGCACAGGTTGCCCAGAGAGGTGGTGGATGCCCCATCCCTGGAAACGTTCAAGGTCAGGCTGGACGGGGCTCTGAGCAACCGGATCTAGTTGAAGCCCCCCAAGCCCACGGCAGGGGTGTTGGACTAGATGACCTTTAGAGGTCCCTTCCAACCCAAACTATTCTATGATTCTATGATTCTATGGTGACTGGTACCTATCTCAAGAAGGAGTTTATGATTCACAGTTTAAGAAAAGCAGCCAGGAGTCATCCAGGTGAGAAAGTTTCTGAATTACTTTTGTGATTCCCCGTGACTGCAACAGGATCCCGTGGTTTGCCCATGCAGAGCTGCAGCTCACAGATGCCTTCTACAGCCCTCCAGTCAAACATTTAGCCCTCCTTCCTCTTCGTTGCCCCTACCCAAAACCCCCTCAGTACCAAGTGGAGCCACATAGCATCCCATCAACCAGCCAACGTACCTCATTATTTTCTTCATGAGTTCCCCTAAATGCTTTTAAATCAAAAAGTCAGGTTTCACTAGAACAAATAATTTTGTAAAGAAGCAACCCAAAGTGACCTGATGAGAAAGGAGTGTTAGAAAGTTTTACAGCCTGGAAGGTTTCACACGCTGGAGGACAGGTCAAAGCCAATTGCTGGTGTGGCTGCTGTCAGCTCAGTGGCTCTCTGGGGCACAATAAACTCATAGCAATCTTGTCTGTTCCCTGGGAGGTTTCTCCTTCTGTAACCACAGACCTTTGTCTGTGTGTCCGTGCCCACTTCTCCCCACTGCTGAGCAGCACTCCTGGCTCTGCAGCTGCTTGAGGGGGTCTCTTCTTCCTGCCCTGACATGAAGTCTATGACTACCTTTCAACTGCTCCTGAGGGACAGAGCAATGTTTCCTTCCCCCGAGGTGCCTCCACCTGACCCAGTCACTCTGTTATTTTTAAAAGGTGCCACAATATGTAAGTGGAGAAGAAATACATAAAATAGGTACTGTCTACTACATAAACCAAAAGGAGTCAGTCAGTGACCTTAAAAAGGACCAGCCAGGTAAAAGGATCAGTGCTGGGATTAGACCTTTAGTACCTATCATGTCTGCTGTCACATTCCCACATCACCCCTGTGCTCTCACTCAGAGCTGTTTTACCTGAGCACAAATCTCCCAACTTCAGGACACTTCTGCTGGGAGTCTCCACCTGGAAGAGACCTGGTGTCAGTGTCTGTGGCACGACACACATAAACACATAAAGACTCAACACTGACATGCTATTGCTGTGCATTTCCAGGTGGTAGAGAGGTATTTAACTCAGCAGTGAGATTTTTTGCTATCATCATCTGTTGCTGGGCTGTCTGTACACTGCTTTCTGATAGGTGCCACTTGAATTGGAAAGCACACGAATATATGAAGGAGCCTGTCGCCTGTTTTCTTATTTGGAAAGCCTATACCTGTCATGAACACTACAAGACACTCAGTCCCTGTCTCAAAAGAAAGACAAAGTTTGTCAAGGTGTTCCGTCAAGGCAAGTAAACAATTTCACCTAAAAGATCATGATTATGTCTAGCTTTTAATCTGAAGGTGAGCCAAAATAGCCATTAAGAGTTCACAGTGATTAATTGCAATGATAAGCGAAAGATCGTTTCCTGAAATTGTCTGAATTTAGAAAAGATCATGGGAACAAGGAAGGCTCTGTGACTCTGAAAGGTCTGTGATGCTGTCAGACCCTGTGCCACATCAACATCTAGAAAGATTTAGGCACATATAGCATGAGGAATGTCAAAAGAATCCAGGTAGATGAGATGTTTTGTGTTATAGTGGTGATTATGAATAATTGAAATATCATGACAGGCAGAGAGAGAAAGTCACATTACAAAAACACAAAATAAACCAAAAATCAACCCAGAAAATAAAAAACAAACCTGGATGCCACAGAAACCCATCAATGCAAAGGATACAAATGGAATAAGCAACACCATGTCATCAAATATTTAAAATGGCAAAACAAAAATAGTTCACCTAATTCAAAATCCAGAATTATCCTATTATGCATAAGAGAGGCGAAGAGATGATATACATGTGCAATAGGGCTGCAGGGCACTCAGCGCAATTCAGACTGACTCCTAGAGAGGGCTCTCATCTGTCTTCTGGTCAGACATCTTTCTTTTTCCAGGTCTGGAAAAGGTGTGCTCAGAAATGCAAGGGGGTGGAATAAGGACAGGAAAAGCAAATGTGATTTCTACCCAGAGTTCAAGATAGCCCATACATTGAACTTGGCCTACCTCTTCCAGCCCAAACTTCTATTTAAATTCTACTTTGATCACGTAGCAGCACTGGTTGAACTGGTGGTTGTCCCACTAACTTCTATTAGCCAAGGACTCATGAATTTTAACAGAACTCTTAGGAGAAACTGATGCTTCCCCATGGCAAGAAGGAAGCAAAAGCACGCACACGGGTTAGTATATGTGATCTACCAAGGAACTAGATAGGAGACATGCGAGAAAGGACACCTCTTCCTGAGTAGCTCATGCCCTGGGGAGACCAAGCCATTTAGGACAGTGGGGCATTCTTTGTAAGAGGTTTTAAGAGAAAACATGCTCCTATAATAGCTGAGCCAAAAAAGGGCCACTTGGCTACTCAGAGCGAGATAACAGCAGCAAACCTGTCTGGCCCTTCTTTCATTTTTCTTTGCTGAGCTCCCATCTCCCACATTCAGCCTGTACCACACTGAATACAATCACCTCCCACCACAATGACCCAGAGCCTGAGCTCTGCAAGCAAGGAACCGTCTGTCCTGGTCATTAGTAAAATCTATTCAGATGAAGCCTGAATTTCTCCTGGAATGGCAAAGAACCGACCGTGTTTATCAAAATTGTCCCAGAACTAAAACGACTCATTGTTATCAAATTCATCAACACCCACTCCACTTCCTTCCTCCTCTTGACATCTTTAGGATCCTCTTACAAATTGCCAAGGAAAAATAGCATTTTAAAATGCTTTTCCCCTAGTACTTCAATAATGTTTGGATCAGGTCTTCAGATTCATTCATTAGGCACACAATTAGGGATTTTGGTAGTTGTCTCTGTGCCATGTGAATTGCCACACACCCTTCCAGAAAGCTCTGTTCTCAGTGGGTACATCTTCTGCCAGGCGAAATGGAAAGAGGGAAGGACGGAAGTTTAATTTGCTGAAATCCACTATGATTCTGGATCACATGTCTGCATTATTCTTATTGCAGCCAGTTGCTTTCCCCAGGTGTGCAGTGTGCATATGTAGAGAGCTAACTGATGGAGGGCATGGATCCACCTGGCATGCAGGGGGCTTCTGATACTGCTCAAGCATGGGCTTCAACTTTGGCTCACCCAGGAAGAAAACCACTCTGAGGACACCAGCACTGCACTCAAGTGCATATCAAAAGACTCCAAGTATAAACATAAGGCAAATCCTCACCTAAAAGCAACCTCTCCTGTGCACTAAATCAATGTATATGGATCCAATGTAAAATCTGAGATGGATTCTAAGTAAGACCTCTTCTGGTCAGACATCTTTCTTTTTCCGGGTCTGGAAAAGGTGTGCTCAGAAATGCAAGGGGGTGGAATAAGGACAGGAAAAGCAAATGTGATTTCTACCCAGAGTTCAAGATAGCCCATACATTGAACTTGGCCTACCTCTTCCAGCCCAAACTTCTATTTAAATTCTACTTTGATCACGTAGCAGCACTGGTTGAACTGGTGGTTGTCCCACTAACTTCTATTAGCCAAGGACTCATGAATTTTAACAGAACTCTTAGGAGAAACTGATGCTTCCCCATGGCAAGAAGGAAGCAAAAGCACGCACACGGGTTAGTATATGTGATCTACCAAGGAACTAGATAGGAGACATGCGAGAAAGGACACCTCTTCCTGAGTAGCTCATGCCCTGGGGAGACCAAGCCATTTAGGACAGTGGGGCATTCTTTGTAAGAGGTTTTAAGAGAAAACATGCTCCTATAATAGCTGAGCCAAAAAAGGGCCACTTGGCTACTCAGAGCGAGATGACAGCAGCAAACCTGTCTGGCCCTTCTTTCATTTTTCTTTGCTGAGCTCCCATCTCCCACATTCAGCCTGTACCACACTGAATACAATCACCTCCCACCACAATGACCCAGAGCCTGAGCTCTGCAAGCAAGGAACCGTCTGTCCTGGTCATTAGTAAAATCTATTCAGATGAAGCCTGAATTTCTCCTGGAATGGCAAAGAACCGACCGTGTTTATCAAAATTGTCCCAGAACTAAAACGACTCATTGTTATCAAATTCATCAACACCCACTTCCTTCCTCCTCTTGACATCTTTAGGATCCTCTTACAAATTGCCAAGGAAAAATAGCATTTTAAAATGCTTTTCCCCTAGTACTTCAATAATGTTTGGATCAGGTCTTCAGATTCATTCATTAGGCACACAATTAGGGATTTTGGTAGTTGTCTCTGTGCCATGTGAATTGCCACACACCCTTCCAGAAAGCTCTGTTCTCAGTGGGTACATCTTCTGCCAGGCGAAATGGAAAGAGGGAAGGACGGAAGTTTAATTTGCTGAAATCCACTATGATTCTGGATCACATGTCTGCATTATTCTTATTGCAGCCAGTTGCTTTCCCCAGGTGTGCAGTGTGCATATGTAGAGAGCTAACTGATGGAGGGCATGGATCCACCTGGCATGCAGGGGGCTTCTGATACTGCTCAAGCATGGGCTTCAACTTTGGCTCACCCAGGAAGAAAACCACTCTGAGGACACCAGCACTGCACTCAAGTGCATATCAAAAGACTCCAAGTATAAACATAAGGCAAATCCTCACCTAAAAGCAACCTCTCCTGTGCACTAAATCAATGTATATGGATCCAATGTAAAATCTGAGATGGATTCTAAGTAAGACCCATTTTTGGTTTCTTCTAACTCGGAATGTGGCCAGCCTAGTTTATACCAAGTCTTTGCACAGACACTTTTCAGAAAACTACCTCAATTGATCCAGTTGGCTGAAAATCCAGCAGAATTCCTCTCTCTATCCCCTGAGAGAGCAGCAAGGCAAGCTAAAGAATCCCACCGGCTCAAAATAGATCAATGCATATGTTCATTTTTCTCAGATTTTTCTTAAAGCCCACCTTGCAGGCAGAGATTCCCTTGGTTGTTCCTAAGAAGAACAATTTGCTATGGCACAGTAAGCAGCAGTGTTTGGGCCAGGACAGATTGTTGGCCAGCTAGTAGGTGTGGGCATGCTGAAAACCATGTTTTTCACCCATATGGCCAACAGATGGGATAAAGGAACATTTTCAACAGAAACACAAGTCACTTATGCTATGGCTGCTTGGAACAACAACAACAGATTATACCAGTCACTTCTCACCAAGTCCTTCATGCTCTCACAGCTTCTTCCAGAATACATTTCCATCCTCCACTCCCTCTGCACTCATACCAAGCTATAGATGTCCACACACACACACACACACACAAAAGGAAAACAAAAAGAAAAAAAGACACGCTGTATCCTTGGGGAAATGATCACCAGGAGTGCTTAGCAATGAGGTTACTTGCTCATAGATCTGAAAAGTTCTGTGCAAAATAAAACATTGATTTCTTTAAGTTTTTACCATAAAGCATGCCCTGATTTTCAGGAAGCATTTAGGTAGCTGTTGGTGGATACACCAAGAAACACACTGCAAAGCTTTGAGAAGTTTCATGTTTGGATTGCTCTATGTGTGGTCAAACCAAAATTTTCAGAACAGATTGACTTCCTAACTGAAAGCTGATATTGATACTTTGGATAATAAATATTCACTGGAACCTACTGCTTTAAAGTTACTAGTAAAGACTACCAAAGGGGAAACTTATCACATGAAGTAACAAATAGCGCGAAACTCACAACAATACATTCCAAATGCGTAATTCATAAAGTGAAGAGCATGTCTATTCAAGTCACATTCAAAGTGTGTGAGGACTGGTTTCAAACAAACCTGAGCTGAAACGGAGATTGGCACCAGCAAAAGTGCTAGGTCTGGATCAGTAGTTCAATTCTCAACTTTGGCCTTTCAATTTTTCAGCTGGAACTCAGTTCTGGAGGAGACCCCACAGCGGACTTATGGTAATTTCCCTCTGATGTTTTCCTAGCCATTCCCCAAGAGAAGGTATCAAAGATATTGGCTTTTAAGAGGTCAGGTATTTGACACAGTCCTGAAAGGACCAGCATCAGGCCTTCTCTGGGCATTGCATATACGCCAAAGAAGATGCCATGTGAGGAGGTGGAAGATAGCTGTAAGCCTATTATAGCCTAAGAACATAGCTCCTTACTCTCCCTCAATCACTCATAAAGAAAAGGGCAAGTCACAGACCAGCACACCATAAGGGATGAGCTTTTGTCCATTAACCAGCCTTCTAAGTTAAAATTAGCTAATGAAATTTAGCCTCTTCACATGTATTATTGGATCCCCCCTGTCATTCCTTCCTTAGGAATGAATACCTCAGAGTACCTTTTCCCTTTGCGCCAAAACCAGCACAAATGCAATCCACATCAGCTTAAAGCAGATAAGTTATCATGGACTTCTGCAGAACCACACAGAAGCCTGTACCAAATCTCCTTTTGCATATTTATTCCCACTGAAGTGTTTACAAAGCTCATAAATTTTATGTTAAAGCAGCGTACAAAAAGACCTCTTATAGCATGGCTGTTTCTTTCCTGTGCAAACCGGAAAATGATAAAAGTGTCATTACACTTAGCACCAGCTGGTGATTTAGGGCACGATAAGGACTGTGGCAAAACTAAGAACTCAGCACCTTGGAGAGCTCAAAATGATCACGAAGCTTCTTCATGTACAACATGCATAGCACAAGAGCATCTCTATTGGTTTGGAGCAAAGGTTCATCTTGCACAGCATTGTGTTTCCAATAACAACCTGGTCTGTGTGACAGAGTATAAGAAGATGATATAAGAACAGTATTCTGTTTTTATAAGCTCCCAGCTTTTAACAATTTGCAGATCCAGTGACAGACATGAGGTCTTTGCATTTAGCAGCCATTTTACACTATTTCTATCATGTTTTTATGGTATCTTAGAAGCACTGGATGATGCTCCAAATGTATGAGAAGTTCAGCCTTAGTCCTTGACCAGAATCATTTAGGATATAGGAACAAATTCCTTTTGAGAATAAACTTCTGATTTTGTGGCTCATAAAACCTCTAGGAGAGGGAAAAATCCTTTTTTGCCCTGTGCATGACCTGGCATCATGGAGACCAATACCAAATTCAAGCATTTACCCACTATTGCAGTACAAATATTAAGCCATTGTCCCTTGTGGAGTTGATCTCAGCCCCTAGAATCCTACAGTAGGGAAAAAATCATTCAGCTTTAGGAAACAGAATTTGTGTAGGTCAGATGTGACTGGAGAGGTGCAAGGAAGCACTCTCAGCTTGCACTTCCAGGGGGTCACCTTCTGGTCACTGTTGTAGTAGTTTATGAACAATAAGGGAGAGTTTATTACATTGAGAAAGACTTGTTCATTTTTACTTTTGAGCTCCATGGATCTCTTTCTCTCTCTGACCCTCCCCATCAAAAACTAATTTTCTGATTTTGCCAATTTAATTCTGAAATCCAAGGCTTTCACTTGAAATTCCCTTCTTCCACACACCCGGCCCAATGTTCCCACTTGCAAGTTATTTAAATAATGTAATTGGATCACATTTTCACAGGCTTCTTTGGTGATTCTATCAGAAACATGTAGGTCCCCATGGAGCTCTTTCTTATCTTTAACAGGGACAAATAATTCTGACTTTTCTTAGTCTTTTTAATGTGGTTGAATCTTGGAAATCAGGACTAATCTGATCGCTCAGTACTGCTTTCCCTTCAACAGAGATTAAATGTTTCCAGTTGGTGGCCAGTCATGAGCAGTGTTCCCCAGGACTCAGTTTTGGGGCCAGTCTTGTTCAATATCTTTATCAATGATCTGGATGAGGGGATCAAGTGCACCCTCAGTAAGTTTGCAGACGACACCAAGTTGTGCGGGAGTGTTGATCTGCTCGAGGGTAGGAAGGCTCTGCAGAGGGACCTGGACAGGCTGGATCGATGGGCC
>NW_008825157.1:90731-93300 GCF_000699105.1 Pygoscelis adeliae | reverse complement strand
TCTTTACTGAAAGAGTGGTTAAACATTGGAACAGGCTGCCCAGGGAAGTGGTTGAGTCCCCATCCCTGGAAGTATTTAAAAGACGTGTAGATGAGGCGCTTAGGGACATGGTTTAGTGGGCCTGGTGGTGTTGGGTCGACGGTTAGAGTCGATGATCTTGGAGGGCTCTTCCAACCTTAATGATTCTATGATTCTATGATTCTCAATTTTAGTCACCAAACCTGAACACTCTGCTGTGAGCAAGTTCTTCATTCCCCAAGCCTTCTAGCAATAACACTATCTTCTTTGGTTTATACTATATTTCACTTATAAAACTACTTAGAATACTTATGGTATCCTGAAATGCACCTGAACACAGGGTGGCTTTTCATTTTTTTACTTTTTTTTTTTTTTACTTTTAGTTAAACTTCCAAGTCTCTTACAGCTATCTTCTTGCAGCTTTCTGCTGCATCTTTTTATTCTGCTGTTATCTATATTAAG
This sequence comes from Pygoscelis adeliae, assembly GCF_000699105.1. Lineage (NCBI taxonomy): Eukaryota > Metazoa > Chordata > Aves > Sphenisciformes > Spheniscidae > Pygoscelis > Pygoscelis adeliae. The sequence goes on along the minus strand of NW_008825157.1, from coordinate 92,820 downwards.
CTGCTTTCCAAACTTGCAGCCAATGGAGTTAACCTAGTATTAAGTTTTTTATCTGCCTGTTGCAAATTTTCAATTATTCATTCCTGTGTGTTTTTTTTCTTTTTTTTGGCATCATCTCTGACTTGACAATTTACCTTTTGGCTGCTGGGGTGCAAGTCATTTACTTAGTTAATAAAACCCTGGGGAGTTCTGCACTGATCTCCACAGTACTTAACGTTTTCTTTTTGTTTGGCATGTTCCCTTTCTCCATGAAGTCACACTGTCCCTGAGCAGATTCAAAGAAGCTATTGAACTAGAGGGGGAAAAGAAAAGGGAAAATCTAAAAAAGAAAATCAATGGCTATGCATGGTTACTTGCTTGATGATTTCACACCACCCCCTGGTTCTTCGACCAGAAGTAGGTTAGACCAGTATCAGACATACATTGCCTTCCTTTATGCTATTGCATCAGCTCTCAGCGAGCTGTATTTAAGAAGCCACAGAATCTACTCACACTTTTGCAAGCCAACAAACTATTGCATCTTAAGTTCCCACCTTCAGCTGGCACATAGTAATTGGGATGCTGACTTCTTGCTCACCCCAATTATAAGACAAAACAGATTTGCTATATCTGAACTCAAACTGTCTCGCTTTGCAATCGGGCTGTGCTGGGAGCTTCCATGTGGACTGTTACTCTGTCTCAAGTCATGTCCACAGATGCAGCAAACTGATAACTTGCAATCATGGGAAAACCAGTTCTAGACCAGAGTGCACTATCAGTCTGGCATTGCTTGTTATAATATTTGCTTTAGTCTAAAGGAAATAATCTTTAAGTGCTCAAACCCATTAAATGGACAGTCTCACAGAAGCCTTACCAGAGAATCATATGGCAGGAACCAATACCATATTTCAGGAGAAAACTATCCAATGCATATATTTAATTGAGAGTATCTGTGCAACACAGTACTCTGCATTCAGAAAGCAGTTAAAGCTTTTGGTTACAGATCCAATATACAGCAGAAAAGAACTTCCCTGTAACTTTGTGGTATTAGTTTAAGTGCAACTGCAATTGTTTTTCCTGAAAAAGTATAATCACACTGAGTTTGCTCCATTGCTCGAAGGTAATGTGTAAGCAGGTCACCACAACCAAAACCTGTGTTATATTGAGATAACACTGCAATATGCTGAAATACAACAGCATATTTCATATGCTCAGATATTAGAAGCAGACAAGAAAAAGTGCCAACTAACCTTCTGTATTATTATGAATCCAGTTCAAATACAGCCAAACCCTTATGAGTCCCCTTGTAGATTTATAATATAGACAAACATAATAAAAATATGAAAAAATAAAAAGTTGTTGTATAAATTAGAAGTGTTATACCAAGGAAGATGGAGAAAAAAGGATTTTACTATAATATTCCAAAAGCTCACTTATTCCTCACCTCCCAGATGCGGTAAATATTTCTTTTCTATCTGAACTGGTGTATCTGGATGCTAGATAAGCATTTGTTTTGCCATCCGGTAAAAAGTTATTTTCTTGACAGCAAACAGATACACGTGAGGGGGAACATTGTCACCGAGGATGAGGAAAAGGCTGAAGTACTCAATACCTTCTTTGCCTCAGTCTTTAACAAGCAGACCAGTTATCCACAGGGTATTCAGTCCCCTGAGCTGGAAGACAGGGAGGCAAGCAGGATAAACCCCCCATAATCCAAGAGGAAGCGGTCAACAACTTGCTACGTCATCTGGATGCTCACAAGTCTATGGGGCCAGATGGGATCCACCTGAGAGTGCTGAGGGAGCTGGCAGAGGAGCTCGCCAAGCTGCTCTCCATCATTTATCAGCAGTCCTGGTTAACGGGGGAGGTCCCAGATGACTGGAGGCTTGCTAATGTGACACCCATCTACAAGAAGGGCCAGAAGGAGGATCCAGGGAACTACAGGCCTATCAGCCTGACCTCGGTGCCAGGGAAGATTATGGAGCAGTTCATCCTGAGGGCGCTCACATGGCAGGTGCGGGACAACCAGGGGGTCAGGCCCAGCAAGCACGGGTTCATGAGAGGCAGGTCCTGCTTGACCAACCTGATCTCCTTCTATGACCAGGTGACC
>NW_008825157.1:81867-89922 GCF_000699105.1 Pygoscelis adeliae | reverse complement strand
GCTGAGAGAACTGGGGTTGTTTAGCCTGGAGAAGAGGAGACTGAGGGGAGACCTCATTGCTCTCTACAACTACCTGCAAGGAGGTTGTAGCGAGGTGGGTGTCGGTCTCTTCTCCCAAGTAACTGGCGATAGGACGAGAGGAAGTGGTCCCAAGTTGCGCCAGGGGAGGTTTAGATTGGACGTGAGGAAAAATGTCTTTACTGAAAGAGTAGTTAAACATTGGAACAGGCTGCCCAGGGAAGTGGTTGAGTCCCCATCCCTGGAAGTATTTAAAAGACGTGTAGATGCAGCACTTAGGGACATGGTTTAGTGGGCCTGGTGGTGTTTGGTTGATGGTTGGATTCGATGATCTGAGAGGTCTTTTCCAACCTTAATGATTCTATGATTCTATGATTTCCAGAATTGCCCATCTTTAATCCTAAGTCTCCACTTTGACTGTTGCCTATTACTTCTTCTATCCTTTCTTCCTCCCTCCCTGAAAGAGGAACCCCAGGCAGTCAGGCTGGACAACAGAGACACTCCAGTGATGGGTTGTCTCTGTGACATGCATGGGTACCACTGGCTATAGAAACTTGTGTTCCTTTACTGAAACACACTGATGGTTCAGCTGCGCTCTGGAAGATCTCATTTTTTATCAGCACAACATATGCTTTGTCTGTGTTAGAAACTGTACCCATGGAGTAACATAAAACCTTTATATAGCTGCCTAAGGTTTGGGAGAGAGGGGGAAAGAAGAGGCAAAAGCTTTTGATTTCCAGAATAACAACATTTTCTTAATCCTTTACCTCACCTATGCATCGCATGATCAAGAAACAGGTGCAAAGTAAAGGAATTAAATGTTTAGAGGAGATATGTAGGAAGTGTTAGACAAGCATTTCAATTAATCATAACAGGATATTAAAAGAGTTGTCAGCATAGCAATAGCGATTGCATATTTATAGAAATATCTTCCTTATCAGTCATTTGGATTTAACCCTTGGCCTGGCAAAGCAAAACACCACCTAATAAAGATGTACCCCAGGTTAGGATTCAGTGGCAAAGACCCTTTATTGGCATCAGCACCTCTCTGACTCTTCTTAATAGTGGTTTTCTGTCCAACCAAGGCAGAAGGTAGAAGGATGGGCTCAATTCACTCTGCAGTTTTCCTCAACATGTTGACAGTCATTTTCCTCAATCCTTGAAGATTAGGATGACTGAATGTTTTCTATGCAGGCCAAATATCCTTTAGAAACTCACTAGACCACATATTTCAAGAGCTGATATGCTGCTTAGCCTCTTGGTAAATGCGTTTCATAGCTCTGGAAGAATGTCTTCTTTTTGCTGCTGGTATCTTAAGTAAACCTATATATTTGATGACCCCATATCTTTAAAGGGATACATACCAAAGTCAGTCAGTGCCATCTCTCTCAACTCCAACTCAGGCAAGTGATTTTCTCTAGTAAGTCGCATGTTATGTTTAGCCAGATGCTTCTGAATGTACGCAGCTACTGTCCCTTTTCTAATTGGAGTGAACCAATGCAATGAGAAATGCAGTGTAATACACTGAAAGACCCAGCATGTCACTGGAAGGGCATAAACTGGCAGTGGCCACTGTGGGGTGGATGGGAGGTTAGTGTAGTAAGAAGGCAGGCTTGCCGCTCATCCCATATAGGCAAAAACCAGCATGAATGCACACAGCTGTAATGGCAAATACTGCCTCTACGAGTTGACAACATGCCTTTCCTTGAGTTTCACTCCACCTGGAACCAGATTTCCCAAAGAATATAGGCCTATACTTACATAGCAGCAGCTACCAAATTTCAGCTTTCCGTGCTGGTTTTGGTGCTAACAGCAAACAGAACAGATGTGGGAAAGTCACCTCATTTACCACAGGCTGATAAAATCCTTATTCTAAGTTATTCCCTACTTCTGAATCAAGCAAGCTATCTCCAGAGAGGTGATCATACCCCTACAAATTCTAGGTATTGTACTCCATTATTGTATCAATTGATGAATCCTAAAAAAGCAGAGCAAAATTCAAGTCATACATAATTTTAAGTACCAAGCAAGGTAATCCTCTGAAAGTAAGTGCCTAAACTCCCTACCTGGTAAATGGAAAGAAACACTTTCAAATGCCTCTTGAAGGAAGTCCTGTCTACCAAAACCTCCTACTTCCCACTGCTATCTGTACTTAGCTTTTGTGTGATGTGCTATTTACGTTGCCTCCTCCTGAGATTCAAAGAGACAAACATGCAGAAAAATGAGCCTGTCATACAAAGCACTTAGATTTTCAACAGCAGCAATAATTAACAACAACCCTCCACCCCAGGCTGATCAGATTTGCCCATTTGGCTATTGGCAGCATTCAGCTTGAGCTAGACAACAGCACAGCTTCTGTATTGCATTAATCTATCATCTCCTGTGCAAAGTGGAAGACACAGACTGATGGGTGTCTCCGGAACTGCTGTAGGAAGATTCTATATGCATCCCTTAATTCCACTTAATGTGCTGCAGTGGGTCTGTTGTGTTCCTTCATAGATTAGTGAAAAGTGAAGCGGTGTTATAGTTCTTTTCCTTGAGAATCAATGAGGCTAACTTGGCAATGGTGTCCCCGACAGAGTAAGAACATTTTCAATGTCAAGGATGAAATATTTAAGCTCCCACATGTCCTGGTTTCAGCTGGGATAGAGTTACTTTTCATCCTAGTAGCTGGTATAGTGCTGTGTTTTGGGTTTAGCATGAGGATAATGTGATAACACACCGATGTTTTAGTTGTTGCTAAGCAGTGCTTATACTAAGTCAAGGAGTTTTCAGCTTCCCATACTCTGCCAGCGAGGAGGTGCACAAGAGGCTGGGAGGGAGTATAGCCAGGACAGCTGACCCAAACTGGCCAAAGGGATATTCCATACCATATGACGTCATGCTCAGTATATAAACTGGGGACAGTTGGCCAGGGGATGGTGATCACTGCTCGGAGACTGGCTGGGCATCGGTCAGCAGGTGGTGAGTGGTTGCATCACTTGTTTTTCCTGGGTTTTGTTCCTCTCTCTCTGTTGTTGTTTTCCTTTTCATTACAAATTATTATTATTGCTATTGTTATTGTTGTTATTATTATATTTTACTTCAATTATTAAACTGTTCTTATCTCAACCCACAAGTTTTCTTACTTTTGCTCTTCTGATTCTCTCCCCCATCCCACCAGGGAGGGAGGCTGGGTGAGCGGCTGTGTGGTGCTCAGTTGCTGACTGGAGTTCAACCGTGACACCATGGAAGACACTTCAGAAACAATCTTTTATTTACTCAATGTTATCCAGATTTCCCTCTGACTTCAGAGACTGAGATTTGAGCTTAAGTGATGTCCTAAAACATTACTCATTGGATATTTATTCCCTCCACATCTGGTTCCACAACAACAAGGCTTCATAGCGCTTTGTTTTCTTCAGGGTGACTGGTAAATTAGGGGAAAAGAAGCTCACGTACGTACATATTACGCACATATAAATTTAGGCTTAAGTAAAAGCATGTGTGTATGTATGCATAGTAAAACATATGCATCTTAATTTATATTTGTCTCTAAGGAAGGAGACCCATACAGGCTTCTACCCACCATGCATTTATGGATGAAAAGAACATTCAAATTAATTATATCTGTAAGGATTTTAATTCTTTTTTTCCCACAAGTCTTCCATTTTATACTATGTATCCTGAATTTCTTGTTGCTTCTAAATCATGAAAATACTCACCCTTCGAACTAGTTAAAGAAACTTTGTCATGTTCACAGTGAAGCCTACACTTCTTTCCAGTTTTTAAGAACTATATCAGAAGTTGATTTTATTACTTCTCCAAGTAATAGATGTATTGACAGTGTGATATACCTTAGAGGTGATTTTCTGTGCCAATGAAATTGGGATAAACCTGAAAATCAAAACTTGAAGAGAAGGCTAAATAGAACACGTTTTTTTCTAAGAAGATCAGAGATAGAGCAGGGCAAAGGAAGTGTAAAGAGAGTAAACTGGCCATGAATCTCAGGACAGAATGATACCAAAGGAAGCAACCACCTATCCTCTGTAGGGTAGCTTTAAACTGCTGCTTGAAATCCAGGATCATCAAGCTTGGGAGAGTTTGGCATAAACACCAGGTTTACTGCAAGGCAAAAAGGAAAAGTTTTAGTGCCCTTCATGCAATGTCTGATGATGGTATCAGATGCATCTGTTGAATTAGCCATTTTTTAATATAAAAGTTCCTAAATTATTAACTTTTTCTAAAGTGATATTTGATGGGAAAAGTAATATCCGTATGAAGTATTAAGTGTTTCTTATGAAAGAGCTGTATAAATCTGACAGAGCATAATAATTATGCTGTCAAATATACAAGATTCCATTTTCCCCGAACTATCTAGACCACCAAATTTCAGAGACTTTCAGAGACTATCATCAGGATAGTAAGATTTATTTTGTCTCCCAAGGCTCAGAAGATGCATTTGCTGAAAACACACACATCTAACAGTTAATTCTTTTTTTTTTTTTTCCCCCCAGTACTGCTGCAGTTAGTTAGGTTTTCAGTGATGGCTTTCCCTGATCACAGGCAGGGAAATATTAACTAGTGTTTATGCATTCTTGTGTTATCAGCTTGCCCAAGAGAAACAATGTTTCTGGTTTGCAGAAGACAGACTAAAAGATCTTCCCAGTATGCACCCACTTGCAGCATGCAAATCCCACTGCATCTCTGGGTCCCTTCCCAAATCTCCTGCAGCCAATGAGATACCTTCATTTGAAGTGAGAAGCCTTTTTTTGTGCAATAATGTGTCCAGGTGATGATGGAATTTTACCTTTATACTACAACTTAGCTGAGTCACTATCATGCCTGTTTAAGGAGAACGTGGGTAACTAATATCCAAAGTTATCCATCTACCTTTATCCCACTGAGGAGTTAACATGTCCATCTCCAAAACTCCAAATTAGACACGGACAGATGCACTTTTATCAAGGACTGCCTAACTGGATTGCTAGATGAGTTATAGTAGCTATGGGAACTATCATTTTAAATTGTCTTGGATTTCTGCATGTTAATTTTCAGTCAGAGCATTGCATTACAGGAAGTTTTTGCATTAGCTATTTTAAGAAGTTGTGCAAATCATTAATTCCTTCATTTCTGTCATTTATATTGAAATTTAAATCCTTTTCCTACAAGATTTGTCTAGAAGACTTTAATTTGTAAATGTCTTCAACACAACTGAGTAGTGACTTACAATCTCTTCTCAGCCATCAAGGAAATGAAAGGGACGTGTTTAAGTACTGAAATAAGGATTCATTCTGAGATGAACCTGCAGCATCAGTTTTAGTTCAGCAGAGCTGAACTTTACTACCCTATCTTTGGCCTTGCTTCCGGACATTACCAGGCTAGTATTGCTAATATCTCCATAAAATAAGGATCTGGTAAGGTCCAATCAAAATTTTCTTCTAGTAGACATTTGGGGTCATAAAAGCATAAGGCAGTACTGTAAATGTGAAGAGACTCCACTGAAGAAATTGCAGAAAGTCAATGTCTTCAGAAAATGCCCTCCAAGGATAAGCTCTCTTTTACTCTCCCTAAAGACAGTTCAATTTCAATAGCTAGAGATATCTCAGATCCTCCCAGGTTAATTACCATTTCTGAGACTACAAGAGCTAACTAGTCATGAAATACCTACCATATCAACTGCTTCCTCATCCTCTGTTTAACTTAATTGCAACTGAATTCTCATTGTACATAATGTTCAAAATACACAGCTCTCACTAGTATTGCAAAATTATACATACATCAAATAAGAACACATCAGTCACGTTTTAATTTCATGTTCAGGTAAATTTAATAAACCATCTCCCTAAGATGACAGTTTGTGGGGCTAAAAAGAGTCTGAATTAATCTAATTCCTGCAAAGTAAAACCACTTAAGTATGTACCGTCATATCAGCATTTACAAAAAACTGTCAAATTGTCAGTTCCACTAATAACTTGACAAAAAAAATTATGTTTCTGGAATTTAATAGTATGATTTTTTGTCTCTCAGATCTTGAAATTACACTTCTTTAGATTAAAAATAGCAAGATAAAAGTCTCTACACTTGCCTTCAGACTTATTTAACAAAAGCTTCCATCACGCTACAGTTTTCTAAACAATTACAATAATGGATATCCCTTCTTTCATAGTAATTCACATTGCAATTACCATTGCACAGTCAACAGTTGCTATTAATAACAATAAATGGTGATTTTTTTTCCTTTTGTGTGACAAATGCAAGATCATCATGAAAACATGATAGGACACCTTTTATTTTCAAGCTCTGTATAACTGGAAGGTCAAAATTTGCAATGGAGAACATTTTAAGGCAGTAAAACGTGAGAGAAGACTAAGCGTCCACAGCAGTGGTCTGTCCCTAGAAGTCAATATCTACAACCACATCTGCATTATCTTGTTAAAACAGAGTTAATCTCCTGATCAGCCCCTCTTACAGAATTTTCATTTGCATCACCACACAGTCTTGGAGCATGTGAATGAGACTCCTTTAGCATGAAATCAAGCCACTCCAGCTGCTAATAGGCTTTCAGCTCATGGGACACCATTAAAGCTGATCCAAAGTAAAACTCCCTGAAATACCTGCAAGATCTACGTACCTTTTCAGCACCACTTCCCTCTACAGATCCACCCTTCTTGCACCACACTGCTTGCTAGTGAACAGCTTCTCCAAAATATTTTCTTGAAAATTATACCACTGAAAGAGAGTGCACACTCGCCAAGAAGCAGAGCAACAGTGCTATTAGAAAAACTTAATTCCCATCTTATCGTGGCTGTTTGTGTGTCTCTGTGTGGGTGATTCCTGAATTGATTCAGTCTTGAATCAGAGCAGGATAACAATATTTCAACATTTTTCATTAAGTGGAGAAAAATAACAGAAGAAAGGTTTTCTTGTGAAAAAACTAAAAGCAAAATGTTTTATTTCAAAAGCAACAGTAAAAAAAGGTAAATAGCTGAAACATATAATATCACATGAAAAACTTCTAGACCATGTTATTAAAACATAGGTGATGACAGGTTAGGACAAGATTTGGGCAAGGCAAAATGCATCAGAAAAAAATAATTCAGAGCAAGATGCTGTGTCACAACAAAACACCGTTACATATCCCCAAGAAAAGATTTCAGCCACCTTAAATCACCAAAAAAAAACCCAAAAAACCCTTTTTCTGGCATCTTTAAAATGACATTTTCAAATTAATGTCTCACCGTCAATGCATTATTTGTGTTGTGTTCAGTCATCCTACCAAGAAGCAGAAACAATAGTTTGTTACTTAAGGGGTCAATCGCAAAATAGCAGCAGGGAGTTTTTTTGAAATATCCCATAGACAGGTCATTTCTTTCTCAGATGCTTAGGGGAAATTAGTACCTTTGCCATCAGGAAGATGAGTTCATGTGTGACTCGTAAGCTAAAACAGGATAGGTTTGTTACGGGTGTTAGTCTGGATGAAAATGCTGGAACGATGTTAGCTCAAGAAAATGCGTTCTTGAGGCAGTGTCAGAGCAGCCCTCATCCCACAGGCATTTGAAGGGCCAACGGTGTCATGACTGAAAGGTTTTGTTGCCAGTGTGAGAAAATTGAACGGGGCAGGTCCTCAGCATTCAGACCTGCATCTCCATCCCACCCCTCCATCAGGGCAGACCCCAACATGCATTTGGATGGGTGATGTGAGTAAAACAGCATGTCAGCAGGAGTGCTCCCTGTCCTAGCAGGCTTCCCTACGCCTGTTGGCCACAGGCAGCAGGCAGTCTTTCTTATGGATGGTCTTACTCTTAAAGGAGAAAACAAGCATTTGGTTGCCAGCACAAAAAAGAGAGATCAAAAGTTAAATAGCTGCTGAGGCTTGGTGGAAAACTTGTAGAACATTAATTTTATCATAGAAGCATTAAGGTTGGAAAAGACTTCTAAGATCATCGAGTCCAACCGTCAACCAAACACCACCATGCCCACTAAACCATGTCCCTAAGCGCCTCATCTACCCGTCTTTTAAATACTTCCAGGGATGGTGACTCAACCACTTCCCTG
>NW_008825157.1:78482-81339 GCF_000699105.1 Pygoscelis adeliae | reverse complement strand
TAGTTCCCCGGATCCTCCTTCTGGCCCTTCTTGTAGATGGGCGTCACATTAGCAAGCCTCCAGTTGTCCGGGACCTCCCTTGTTAACCAGGAATTTTAGGAACACTTCTGCTGAAATATTATACCTTGAAGGAGACTGAGCTATGCCTCCTTTTAATTATTATTCTTAATGACAATAGAAGGAAAAAAAAGAACTTTGCGGCTCAGAAGTTCATCTGCCCCTGCTGCTTACTTTCCTACCTGAAATCAGTCATGTTTGATTTCAATTAACCCCCTAGAAATTAATTGTGACAATACCAGAGGAAAAGAATACTTTTTTCATTAAAACCTGATGCTGCAAATTAGAGTAACTTGGTTTCACTTCTGATATTATAATTTATCCTTGAGGTGACTTGTAGCTGATAAGGAAATTATTTTTTTCTTCCTCTTCACAGTAATTTTGTCCAAAAATTAAAAATTATTATTCCCATCCAGAACTTTCTTTAGCAATGTTTGACTTGTCAGCCAGAATGTCTCTGTGCTTTACCCCCTCCTCCAGGAGGCGATAAATATGCATAATTTTGATGCTAAATGAAGTTCTACTGCTATAAAGGCTGGTAATGGAGTGGAGAGTCAGACCCGGTATTTTAATTATTCACTAAAATGCAGCAAAGAGTCTAGAGATGTGACAGCAAATGGCAGATCTGGCTGAGAAATACATGAACTGCCAAGCCACAAAATCCCCTTTTTTCTGCAAATGCACTCTGTGTAATAATTACTAAACATACTGAGCCCTCCCATATATAAGGAGAGCTCTCTCTAATGGGAATGTTTTCAAAGTTCTTTGTGAGACTAAAGTACATCTTTATGTCTGGGAGGATAATACGACAAACTTCTTTTCCATTGTAGATAGAGAAGATGTGTTTTAAACTTGCTCAAGGGAAATTTCCAGCTGGCCAATTACTGCTAGGAAAGATCTCCTCTATAAAATGGTATTCCACTAGGGTCAGCTGGCCACTAAATGTGTTTTCTAAAGACTGAAAGTACATAATTACTGAAAAGGACTTCTGGACCTTGCTGGCGGTTAGTGTTGCTAAAATAGACGGTTTTTGGGTAGCATATAAACAGAAACAGATGGGCTGGCTCCCAAGATCTAATTATCAGAAGAGGTTCCAGTGTTTGTTGTCTTTCCACTTGGAAAAAAAAAAAGAACAATAACAACAACAACAAAACCAACCAACCAACCAACCAAACCCCCAAAACCCAAAGCAAGCAAGCCTTAAATATATTTATGGGGCTATACCATCTGATACTTGCCAACAGGCCCCAGTGTGTGGGTAGAAGAGGACAGAGGGAGGAAAGGGACATATTTATAACCCCTCATGTTATGACCTATCACATCAAAAGCATGTTAGTAAACATTCTCAATCACAGTAGTGTCTTGAATAGCTTCAACTTCTTCAGTTACATTTCTCACTGATAAGGCCACACATTGTCAAAGGGAGATCTGAATAGTAAAGCTTCCCAGCTAGAGGGTATCTCTTGAGGTCTGCCGAGGGAGTGGATGTGACCAGAATGCAACTAATTATTCATATAAACACATGCATTTTTGAGCTGTTCTAATATGTCCTTCTGAGTATTTTTGAGCAAATTGGGAAATTTTCATGCAGAGTAGTTCAAGGGCTCCCCTCAGGTAAACCAGGGCTGAATTTTCCCTACTTCCGTCTGGAAATTGAAGGGCAGCAAATTAAAGGACCCTTTTGCCTGTCATGCCAGGCTTTAAGGCTCCTGGGATTTGATTCCTGTCCTGGTTTCCTTATAAAAATTAAAGAATTAGGCACTACAGTCATCTTGTGAACTAAAAAGGCAAAAGGTACCAAAAATGCATAAGTCCACTAACAGCTTAACACTGACACAGCATATCTTCCGTATGCTGCTTCCTGTAAGCATGGAGAGGAGAGGGAATAGCTAAAAGCACCCCTTTAACCCATCTAAATCTTTCATGTTCACAAAACAAGCTGTGGGATCTCTCTTAATGTTCATGCCTGACTTCAGCAAAAATTCTGTGTGCATCCAAAACCATGGCTAGATGAACTTCTTGGAAGATGGATGCTGATGGTTAAATGGTGTCTATGTATTCCTTAACTCTCATATACCACATACAACTTCCCCATCCCTCCCAGCATCCTAGGCAAAACACAGGCTTCCAAGATATTTAAAATCAAACCTACACTGTACAAAAAGTTGCACTCTCCTCCTTTCAGGTAAAACTAGACCAGAAGGTGGAGCAGCACAAGATTAGGAATCAGTGTCTATGCTAAGATATGAAACAAGGATGGAACAACTCAAGAGAAAAAAGAAAACATCATGAAGAAGGAAATTGTGTGTCATGGCACTGCCTTCAACTAGTTGCCAAGCAAGAGTCTGGTGATGTTCTTAAAAATGCACATTAGGAATAATTTCAGCATTTTGTTCATTGAATTTCCTGTAAATAGCAGACTACATCAGCTTGCTCATGCTGAGAATTTGTAATGGCAACACTGCTAAATACCATTTTACTTGTTGGTTTGTCAACATCTCCGTGTTCCACTTTAATACTCAACCCAAAAAATTGCTCCAAGCAAAAACTCAGTTTCTCCTTCATGTCCCAGAGGCTATTTTACCCCTGTCTTTTTTTTCTGGGACTCGTTGTTCTTTGTCAAATAAAAGTTTTAACTATGAGGGGAAGGGAGGAGAAAGTACTCATATTTTGGAGGTCCTTCCATGGAGGTCAAAAGATACAAGCATCCATTGGAAAAAACCTCTATTAATATTGTATGTTTGGGAGAAGAGAGGAATGATACAAGTTTTTGAAAAGTGAGGGGGGGGGGGGGGGGCCC
>NW_008825157.1:77766-78459 GCF_000699105.1 Pygoscelis adeliae | reverse complement strand
GGGGGGGTGTCCCCCTAAAGCCCTAATTTATTGCTTCCAATGGCAAGATTTCCAGCTGCATTCAAGACACAGGAGCAAAGCCAAACAGTATACAGAATGTGGCTTTCTAAAACCTGCGCGGTCACTATCATCAAATGCTCTGGATATACTTTGCCCTTTCAAATCCCTTTTGGGTCTCCCAGAAAGGCCAGACTACTTTCAGGATGAAAAACCTTGATAAGTTTATGAAAGAAATTAAATGGTATGGCTGCCTGTGATTCCAGGGGATAGCACTGAGTAACCTAAAAGCCTCGTCTGGTCCTAGTTTTATACCTTCCTATGGAAATACTTTATTTTACAGACACTTAGTGGGATTCAGAAGAATTTGCCTTGGAGGTCAGGATACGCCCATCAGGCTGAGAGAGATATCAGAGGAACAGGCCAGGATATATTATGGCTGGGACCTAGATATGTGTTTTGAGATCCTTCTTAGCCAGTTAAGGTGATTTCAAACACATAATACAACTCTAATGAGCCTTAGTCATCTAGGCAGTGTGACAACAACACACAGGCTCAAATGATAAGCAGGAAATGGAGTGTGTAATGTATGTAAGGTCACAGGGGAAGCAAAGATAGCTTTGCATGACCACAAGCCAGCTCCACAAAGGAATGGAGTTCTCTGGGCTCAAGGCAGCTTCAGAATAGAAGCAATGC
>NW_008825157.1:41555-77732 GCF_000699105.1 Pygoscelis adeliae | reverse complement strand
GGGGGGGGGGGGGGTATTGCAGTCCAGACAGCAGGGAAAAAAAGGGGAGGAAAAAAGGAAAGAAAAAAACCCAAAATTGTGCATTAGCTAATCCTACTACCTGAGGTTCACTGCCTGAGGGGTATAATGTTAATTTCATCAAAAACTACTGCAAACAGAGATATGAAGAGCAAAGGTATCAATGCAGAGAGTGTCCAAATTACTATATCCCACCTTGGCTTGTACAGACAAGATCAGGTTCAGAGATGCTCCTCCTGTGTCTGTGGCAGCTGTATTCTATGGTCCTCTGATAGAGTTGTGATGGTAGATATGGTAAAAGAACAAAAGACAGGAAAAATCTTCCACTCCAAGGTCTGCTTGAGCAGTTCCCCCTTCCAGGTGGATGAAGCTGGGAGGAATTCATTTGCTAGACATTCATTTCTTCCACCTCATGACCATCCAGACAAAGCTTATCATTAATACACGCTTCAATAAATCCAACCTAGTTCGATTTCCCATCCGAAGAAATAGCTAGATAACACAAAATAAGCCAAGGATGGAGAATCATCTCTTGTGACAAATTCAAGTGCTCCTGACCGACACTTGAGCACCACTTTGGAGTCATTGTCTAGAGCTTGGACAAATCATAACACCTATTTCCTCAGTGAAGGAAAAAGACACAGAAACAGCTGGGAACGGTGCCATCCCTTGGCTGTTACATTGTTCTTCAGTAGCTAAGAATTTGGCCCAAAATCTTTGTTTGATAGAAATTACTCCCCTGCCCTCTTCCAGCTCCTTTTTCTTTCTCTCTTTTTTTCTAAGATGAAGCTGCAATAGCTGTTATTTGTGAAATTACAGGTTCACTGGGATGGGGAAGCCAACCTTAATAACTATCCTTCAAGAGCAGACATGCTGATCGAATCTGCCGTGTTAAAAACGAAGGAAGCTAGTTTTGCACATGGGAGCAATTCCTGGGGCTGTGAATGGGTGAAGACACTTGGGGAAAATTTAGTTTAATTTGTCAAGGGGGTTATTTGTGCCTTTCTTCCTGTCCATGCCAATTGGGCAGTACTTGCTACATTATTTGCTGAACACAAAGTACTGCCATCAAAAATTCATTGATGCTGTTGTTTCTCTCTTCTTTTTTTTTTCTTTTTCCTGGCACCTGCTGCTCCTCCTCCACCTCTGGCCTTTGAGTCTCAAGGCTTATCTCACCACCTCTTTGGCACCAGTAGCTGAGGTACTGCTGCCAAAGCACACTGGATTTAAACAGGCATGCCAGCTGGATGTGCCAACACCAACTCAACCTCCTAATGGCACCTTGCTTGCAACGTGGAGTTCAGCAATTCATTTGCAGACAGCGTTAGCTGAACAAAGATACACTCACCCCAAACCCTCTTGTTATGCAAAGGAAAGGTGGGCTGGTGACTCATCAGGGTATACAACAGGTCATAGGTTGTCTCAGGTATTTGAAGCTCAGCTTTCAGACCACTTCTACTTATTAGGCAGTACTGTTCATCTGTTTCTGAGACTTGATGAAAGATCCTCATGAGCAGATACAGGACAGAGGAAGCTTCCATCACACTCCATAGGAATCAGTCCCCTCAGTTCATCTTCTGTATGAAAACAGCCATCTACTTTTGAATTTGTCTTTGCCAAATGACCTTATTCCCACTTTTCAAAGGAATTCTGTGAAGCCCAATCATTTCCAGGTTGTTGGAGCTCTGGAAAGCGATGTGGTCTTTGCACAGCACACTTTGCACAAAGTCTAAAGTGTGAGTAGGCCTAGAAACTCTCATTTTATACAACTAAAATTGGTCCCACAGCCTCGGACTCCAGCTGAGGATTTAAGACAAACTCCAAATTGCACAGGCTTGTGATAGTATTATGAGAGCTGGCTCCATTAAAGATGACAACCATATGAAGATGTAAGCAAGGACTAGAATAAAATTAGGCAAAAGCTTTGAGCTTTTCTGTGGAAAGTGACAGAGAAGAGATATTAAGGGGTTGTATTAATAGAAGGGATGCAAAGGGAAGAGAGTAACTCCCCTTGTCGGGGGTTCAGACAGTGAACTGAGATATTCCTTTGCTTGCTTAAACTCTTCTGCCTTAGCTGCAATCTCTGTGCAGAGGAGGCTGTTCTCCTACCATTTCCCCATTAAAAGTTTACCTTAGGAAACAGCAACACAGCTTTGATATCATCACAATTGTGATCCTGAGCTCTGCTACCTGACTCCTAAATTACTGTGACAGAGTAGTGACAACTGACAATTCCCTGCCTTTTAAAATGCCTGAGCCTCAGTCAATGAAAGTCAAACAAATAGAAAATATGCGAAGATCAGGTTTCTTGGGCTGATTATATATATGTATATGTGTGTGTAAGCTCCAGGCACTTCGTGTTTAATCAATTGCAGTATTAGTGAGTTAATGAAAAAGGAGTAGTTATCTTCTACTAATGTAATAGACCATCTGGGGAAACAGAAGTATTGTGGTTACATGGAGGGGCTTAGAATGAGATCTTTGCTGCCAAAACAGAGGCAAAAGCAAGACAAAGCTAGCCTACCAACCCAAAGTCAGTGGACATAAGACAGAGGAGAATTAAGTTTCCATCTTTGTATAATTATATCCCTTTCCAATGGAATGAAAACCCTTTATTTTCCATCTTGATCCTGCTCCCATCAGAAATGGCAACAGTCTATTTGCCAGGACTAGGACTGAATCCCGGCCTTGTTCTTGGGCTCTGAGCTGGCAGACCAGTTCGTGTCCC
The DNA here is from genome assembly GCF_000699105.1 of Pygoscelis adeliae. Taxonomy (NCBI): domain Eukaryota; kingdom Metazoa; phylum Chordata; class Aves; order Sphenisciformes; family Spheniscidae; genus Pygoscelis; species Pygoscelis adeliae. The sequence continues at coordinate 74,986 of NW_008825157.1, read as the reverse complement.
TTTATTTTATTTTAAGCTTGGAAGTTTCAGCACAACCTGGTGCATGTGGCCATAGCACAGTGGTATAACTGAAAACGGATGCTTCATTTTCTGAAAGGAGGAGAAGAAAATAACATTCCCTTCTCCAAAGTGGAGACGCACCTAGAAAAATGTTTCTATGAAGCTCCATTTCTAGGTTAAGTTCATATTTGGAGGGATTGGGAAGAGGATGGAGAGCAAGAAAAGCAAACAACGGAAAGAACAAAAATTTATGTGGAAAATGGTAGATATCAAGTGTGAGTATGTATTTGCTGGGAGTGGGGTATTTATTTACTCCAACTTTGTCAAGAAAATAGATCAGATCCTATAACAGCTGGCAAGAGCAAGATGTTCAAAGACCTAGCACTAATGAGCTCACAGATAATTCTCTCATTGGCAAGCACTGAACTCCCCAAGTTGACAGAAGCGCTGGCATTGCTAGGCTAAGGCTCAAAGAGTAGTAAGGAGGTTATTTAAAGAAGAACAGTGGTGCAGTCACAATGTTGTGCATCATCAACTGTGTACAACGTGCAAACTGTGGAAGTATTTCTCACAGTCAGTCCTATTTATGTCAGAAGCTATTAAGACTCAAAACTGTAACTGCGGAGGTTCCTCAGCCCTGTGCATGATACCAGCTGCCACTATGAAAACAATATTTTCAGAAGAGTTTTCTTTCCATTTCAGGACCAAATAAGCAACCAGATTTTCAGTTCCTTTTTATTAGGGTGCATATAAAGTGTCAAGGCCTTCCAAAGGTCAGAGAAAACAAAACCAAAAAAAACCCCAAAAGACATGCCAAAACTGCAGCCAAATCTATCAGTATTCTGGAAGCTCGACTATCAACTTAAACATAAATATAATGCCTAAAGATCTTTCATTATCTGGCCTGGGGACTTTTTTCCCTCAAGCTCCCTTTCCTCCAGGCTGGTATTCCCTAATTCTGTTTCTGTTTGAAACAAGAGATCTGTTTGGATTTGTGACAGAATCACTTTAAAAAGAAATTAGACATCTTTGGAAAGCTGAGGGGATATCACTCTTTAAATGCAAGATGTTCCAAGATGCTACCTCTCATTTCCAGAGCACTCCCACTGGCAAGTAAACTCTGCATTTGACTGACACCTAGTTAGCATTAAATAGACCAAGACACTAACAAAATTCACAAATTTACAAAGCAAAGTAAAAAATTTGATGGATTTTTTTGCTAGGTGTGGGGTTTTCATTCCAGTTTGATGCCTTGCTTGATTTTAAATGGACAGAAATTTTTATACACATGTGCATTTAGTTGAAAGGCAGGCTATGAAGACTGCAGAAGTATCAGTAGTTGATTATAGAAATTTATTTATTCGCAGCACAAATCCCACTAGGAAATGCAATCTATTTGCCAAAGAATCCTTTAAGCAGCCGCATCAAGCCACAGCCGCTCAAGAGGGGAAATCTGCAGCACTTAACTACTTCAATCTAATTTCCAAAATCCCCAATATCTACAGTTTTTAAAGCCCAAGAGTATGGATTTTGTATAATTGATCTTGGTGCTGCAGGATACCTAGGTAGAGGAGTACATTTCTCTTTTGGCGTCATGTCTGAAAAATAGATGCTGCTGTGTTGGTAATGAAAGGAGTGAAGCGATTCCTGCGTTGGCTGGCACAAAATTGTCTCAGCATCACAACCATACTGAGCCTCAATAGATAAAGGCAGGAAGAGCAGCTATAGACAGCAAAAAGTTTATTTAATAAAATGGAGGTTCAAGCAATAGCCTGGAAGTTAGTTTCTCTTATTATCTTTCTCCAAGAGCATAGTAAGACTTTAGAAAGCCCCAAAAGCTAAGACTGTGCTGAATATTTGAAACAGCTTTGGGGTGTGACTGACAGTCCACACTGCAGCAGCTTCATCTGCAGACATTGCTCTAAATGCAAAGTCTAAATGGACGCCTCCAGCAGGGAGAGCAGAGGGACAGCCCACTTAACACCATTTTGTGCACTGCTGAGCTTGTTGGTCTAAGGATCATGGTTTATCCTCCTTCACACTGGACTTCCCTTATTCTATGGCCAAGAGGTTTCATTCAACCCTGGTTTGTACAGTACCTTGTGCTTTAGTGCCATGATTTTTATTCATTTTCCTGGTATTACTGTGCCGCAAATAACATTATGCAAATTGGATGTGGTTTGACATTTTAATTCCTGAAGTTTGGGTATCAGGCACTCTTATCCTGTGTAATTCTACCAATGGTATAGAAATACTTTTTAAAATGCTATATGGATTTCTTCCAGTTTTCAGATCAAAATAGCTTTTAGGATTGTTAGCTAATTTTCATTCACAGAAAGCCACAATTTTTTTTACTCTAAATTCAGGTACAAAAAATTAATCTTGATTTTCTTTTAAGGTGGGGAAAATTCAACTTACAATTAAAAAAAAAATTAGAAAATCATTGACCTAGCAGCAGTATGGCTGGACATGACTTTGAGATATCGGTTGGTCTATTCCTCAATCATATGGGAAAATTACTATATTTACATCTATTCTGACATTTTTCTAACCTCTTCTTTACAAACTCCAGTGAAGTTTCCATGATCCATATGTCTGGCTCTTTTTAGATGCTGGGATCACTTCTATGGCCTCCCGTAAGACTGTTTTCAGCTTTCCCTCATTTTTCCCAAAATGTGGAGCCCATAAACAAAGGAAGCGTTGCAGCTGACGTTTTTTAATGCACAACACTCCTTCCTCCACATTTAGGAAGAAGCTCTCTGGGGTTTCTGCACCGGTGTGATATTCCTGGTTCTTGGTGTTTTGTAACCTCATAGAAGCCTTAGATCCACTCCTGCAGAAAGTCTGTTGAGCCAGGTAATCCTCGACTTCTATGTGATACTTTGCATTTGCTCTTACTGAATCACAGGCTGTTTTCTTGCACAGAGTTCCTCTGACTCATGGAGTTGATTTTGAACTCTTCTCAGTGTCTGTGGCATCTGCAGACTTTCTGAATTTCATACCATCAGTAAGCTATACTGCCTGCATCACAGAAGATGCTAATAAAATAATTATTAATTTTAATTTATTAATAAATTATTAACAAAATAATGAGTAATACCAGTCCTAAGGCAGCTCCCTGTGCACCCAATGTAAGATATCCTTCCAATTTGATTGGAAACCTCTAGCAGGTACTCTGTGAGAGCAATTTTCCAATAAGTAACTGGCTCACTTTACGTAATTTTCATTTGGAAATCTTTTCCTAGCCTGCTTCTTTAAACATCATAAGGAGCCTGTTTGTTTCCAGGGAATAGAGTTATTATTTTAAAGTGTTTCATAAAAGGGTGTTTTGTATTTTCACCTAATTCAGGTAGTCAACATGCATGTAGCGTCCTTAACCTTAATAGGTTCCAAAGATCAAAGATGCCTTCCTTCCTGCTTCCTCTCACAAGGAAAGAAGGTGATAGCACAGCATAGTGAGGCGGTGGGAAAAGCCGTCACGAATGTGTTAGACTGATACAATAACCAGAACAGATGTCTTTCTGTCTATCAGAAAAGCATAACTGCTTTGAAAATAAATGACAGACTTTTTACAGACTAAAAAGAGATTTACAGCATAAAAAACCCACATCATTCGTTGCAACCATAGAGACAGGAGGCTAATTAGAGCTAATCTAGAGCAGATTTGCCCTTTTGCAAAACAAGAAGTGCTCACATCACTTGAAAACAGACTGGTCTTTGGTACACACTCCATGTCACCCTGGGGTCTGTGTTCCCACAGCCCCAGGTCCCTGGCTGCAGTTCTGTGGCCAGAATTTCTGTGGATATAAGTGTCATTATCTCTAAGCAAGCATCACTAATTTAATCATTAAGGATCTGGTCTATTTTTTCCTAAAATTCATTGCTTTCCCCCCAATTCAATCTGGTGATTTTCTGTAGCTATTTGGTGCTATATCACAGCCCTACAAAAGTATTCTATATGAAGGTTTAGATAATAACACAGCTAAGTATTCCTTACCATGCAGGACAATCCTTATTAATCCTCCACTGGGACTTTGTCCTCTCTGTAATGCTCCACACATTTCTCTCATACAAGCAAAATATAGCTGGCTAAAAAATACCCAGAAAGGAAAGGTCACATTTACAAAGCAGGAAATATTGCCTTCTCCTCCAAGAACAACGAAGCATCCAGTAAATCCTTAGTAATGAAGAAACAATAAATTTCTGCCAGTAGATACTGGTCTTATGAGAGAGGAAAGTTAAATTAGTGCCGTCTGGCTTGGTGACATGATCCCCAGACGGCTGGATGAAGCTTTTGCCTGGTTGCTCATTCTCATTCTTTAGCTTCAGTGGAAGATGAATCGGGAACAGATGGGAGGTCCAGTTTCAAATCCATCACTCACCAGCTCCTTTCCTGAACAAAAATCATTAGGTCGCCTTCAGGATTCGTCAACACTTGCCAGCTGGTCTGGAAGCCCAGTTGTGTTGTTTGGGAGTCACTCAGCAAGGCACCGCCGTCGCCCTCCCGCCCTGCTCCATATGCCCTGATGTGCTGGGATGAATCTGAATAAACCATCTCTAAACATTTGTGCAAACACTGACACACACTTTCCCCTCAGATGTTTGCAGAAAAATGGAAGAAAACCTAATCTGTATGCTGCCAAACCTTCTCTCACTGGCTTTGTGTGCCACAGAGTGCTACAATAAATAGTTAGAGGAGCAGCCACTGTGTATCTGGCTCTGCCAGAGCAACACTAGCCATTTGTAAGCTTGGGGTGTGATTTGAGTTACTGTACAAATTTCCCAAGTGAATTAAGCACTGTAGATATCAAATATAGATCTACACAGGAGAAAAATAAAAGATCAGAAAACAAAAATCCTTTGCACCTTCACCTGGAAAAGCAGATAGATGTGTTGGAAGCAGTCTGTGGGAGTCAGTCATCTCCCTCAAGTTAATCGTAAGGGATTTTCTAAGGTCCATTAGAAAAAACTCTGCCATAAGGAAGATGCCACAATCAGAGTTTCCTCATCCAGTTAGCTGTCATACCTGTTAACTTGTCTCTCCCAAGTTAAAAAGGAATTTCACCTTGTGGAAAAAATGTTTTGTTTATATCTTCTTCCCTATGTAGTTAGATGCGATGAATTTGTAACAGATTTCTAGGGAAGACAAGTCCTCCAAGAATAAAGCAAGCAATCATAACAGTGGCATTTTCTTTAAGTTACAGAGTCTTTTGTAATAGCTCTAAGACTTGATTCAGTGAACTAGTAAGGCATACACTGCTTGTGCATGGTGTTTTCATTTCCTTGACTTTCGCCAAGGATACAGCATCATCCCAAAGATTTACAGCAGTCTGAAAGACCAAGTTATTAGAAACAGAGCTACCTAAGGTGGGAACTTCTGTGGATTTCATCAGACAATTATCCTCCTGAACTATTTGCAGCTGTACTTCATCCTAATTTAGCTAACACAGTACTTGAGTATCAATGAGATATTCCCCGGCTTTGGAAATAGATTTTTACACTTGATCTCTGTCTGCATGTTTGTTTCATGCATTAGGCCACCAGGCTGCCTACCTAATGAACAACAGAAAGGACACACACAGTTTTCCAGGAGAACAAAAACACAAAGTCCTTCATGATCAGAGTCCCTGCCAGGCTTTGTGAATCCCATTGCCTTTGAAAGCAGTGAAATCATCGCAGTTTCCTAGGGTCACATAACATTTTCCGTTGATATGTCAGTCTCATTACTTTATTGGTCATGTCCTTCATTTTTGTAAATTGCTATGAATCCTAAAATTCTCTGGGTGGAAGTCCTTCTTCCCTACTTTGAGGCAGGACATGGTGTACCTAGACTACCCTGGAAATATATTTGTCTAATAATATATTCTTAATTCATAGCTTAATATACATATCTACTCTCCCTTCCTGCTATTTCAGCCAACTACTTCTTGCCCAACAGTCTGTGGACAACAATCAATATATATACATCAATATAACAATAATCAGTTTTATAGCAATCCATTTATTTTCAAAATCTTTAGTAATGCCTCCCCTTCAGTCTCTTCCAGACAGAACAAACCCAAATTTTGAACTTTTCTTCGTAGTTCTTTCTTACTTTATCTGTTGGACATTTCTCCTCCAGAACTTGCTCCTATTGTATGATTCTTAATATCTGGTACCAAAAACTTAATACAAGACATCCCCTCCAGAGGCCTATTTCAACTTAAACTATCCTACAATGTTTTTTCTATAATCTGAAGCCTTCAAAGGGCCAGAGGAAAATGCATAGTTATCCTGCATGTCTTCAGCATCAAGCTGCTGTTCATGAAGAGAACATGATTTTTTTCCCCAGAGCTTGTATTGCTGAGCCCTATTCTATAACCCTGTATTCTATTCTTTCTAGAAGTACTGTTGCTGAGCCAGATAGTCATTTCATTTCTTTTCACTGCATTTTATCCTATTATAATTAATCCAGAAAAAGATCAAGTGACAGTAGATTTTGCCTACCCAGTAGGTGGAAACTTCTGTATAATTCTTGTATCTTAATTATACAAAGAGGCTGATAGTCATCAAGCTGTAACTAATTTGATAATGTTTAGTTAATTTTTAGCAGTATAGGTGACAGACTGAGATTATCTTGTCCCTATTTGAAACCTTTGACATGGTGGCATGACATCTTAGGAGGCGCCAGGTAGCTCAAGACAGAGCTGACTCACGATGTTCGAAAGTGTAGTTAAACACAAAATCAAGCTTTCGTCAGTTATATAAATGTTCATATGTGGAGCCTGAGTCCAGACACAATCTGGCAGTTGACCAGAAATACGATGTTGGGTGCAGCACGCACCCTGATCCTTATCACACTGGAAGCAGGAGAAGGTTAGAGCGGAACCACGATTCACCCCAGGGATGAAAGTTAATAGCATAAACCACTGGAAAAAAAAACCAGTGGCTGGAAAAGCGTATTATGGGAGCAGATCCAAGCCTAACACCACTCACTCAGTGCAGCAGTTGGCACCAACACTATCTCCTGGTGTACACTGTACTCATCCAGATGGGACAATTACTCAACTCAGATCAGAAGAAAGCAGAGAGCACACTCCCGTCTCACCCTGGCATGGTGCGCATCTCCCACTGCTGCTGTCCATTGGACCCGCTATGCAGGTGCGCGGCAGCATATACCTATTCAGGTGGACAGAAAAAGTCATCAACTTCAACAACCTTGGTCTATGTGCCCTTCACACAGGGCAAGTCCATCCTGAACAAGTTTCCCTGATCTCCTCTCACGTACACAAGACTTCCTGAGACTCCACCATGGCTGCCAAACCAGTTTGTATCGGTTTTCCCTAACTTATCCTCCTGGTAGACCTTACCTGCAGCTGTTCCAGCCCTTGTGCTTTCTCCTCTAGGAACCACCAGGGCTCAGCATGGTATTCCAGATAAAGTCTCACCATCACTTTGTACTCTGCAATGATTTGCTTTGTATCACTGCCTTGTGCCATGGAATTCAGATTTTTCTGTCTCCATTGGATATTACTTATCTTGATAGGCTGAAGGGTCCCATTTGTCTTTTCCAAAGTACTGCAAGATGAGGGCTCACAGTCATCCTATGCTCAACTAATCCGTTTCCTTTTCCTCCTGTCATTTCCACTGCAGACTTCCCAGCCTAAATCAGAAAAATCTTATGATGAGTCCCAAAGTGTCTGAACTTGCCTTTTGTTAGCTTGAATTTCATTCCGTTTCTATTGCTTCCCCATGAAAATCATTGAGTTCATTTGAACAATATCCCAACGCTCCTCTGTACTATCTTCAAATTGTGTACCATCAGCAAATTTCATCAGCAAATTCCTACAGCACCAAAGTCCCTAATGAAAATATTACACAAAACTGAGCCTGAGAAGAGTCCTTAGGTAATTTGGGTAGGAGCCTACTTCCAGTCCAACCCTTCCCCATTTAATATTCTCTTTTGTCGAGTTCTTCTCTCATTTTTCAACCCTATCTTCTTTTTATCTCACAACTCTTCATGTAATCCTATATCAAATGCTTTACTGAAGAAGGAAAATTAGAGGATCTGCTTTTTCTTTGTATAGAGGAATGTTTATTTTACAAAAAAAAAAATAAATTACATTTGCTTAGTATGACCAACTTTTAGCAAACCTAGGTTGTGTGTTGCCCTGATTTCTATTTAAATCTGGGCCTTTATTTGTTCTTTTCCTCCAAATATATTCTAAACCTCTATACACATCTGGGATCAGACCAACAGAAGTACAGTTGCTGAGAATATAAAATAGAACATCTTTTCTTCTCCACATTAAAAGACATACCTATAATTGCCCTTACTGGAGGTCTTGGCTTTACTAGACAACTGACTACACCAACAAATAGACACGGCTCTGGCTCCATTTGTTCTTTCTTTATTCTTGTATTAAAATGACTCGAGAACTTTTCATTGTTTTTCCATATCATATGTTGCAGCTGCATCAGCTGGTCTGAAGGTAAACCTGTCATTTTCTGCTGTTATTGGTACTTTGCTCTCGGTGACACTACATCATTTCATGGCAGATGAACATCTGATACATAGTTGTACCCTCCTCTTTTCGGTACACATTTATTTTAACCCAGTTACTGGGAACTCTTATCTTATGCCCCCACACTGCTCTCTCAGTTTTTTCCTCCTTCCCCTCAAAAACCAGAGATAAATCCTTACTTTATAGATAGAGACAGGCAGGCTAAAGTTGCTTCAAGCATTAAAATTAATGAATCCCACAACTAAGACATTTCCAAAACAATGTGCTGCTTTATTTCTGGTTAAAGTTTTAACAAAACACCCTGGCATGTTACCTTATGATGTTAGTTCAGGTAGGCAGACATTTCTTTCAGTGTAAATAGCTATGCCATTCATAAAAAGGAGTATCTGCCCTATGGCAATTTCAATAACTTCCCATAATTTCTATTTTATATGTTATGAGGATGGTTACTACCTCTTCATGTTATGATCTTGTGTATTACGCTACATATTAAGTCTTTTTTTAAAAAATAAGACTTGCGAGTGGTTTAGAGTATATCTCCCTGGTCTCTGCTATGGAATATACTGCCTTGCAGAATTCCAGTCTCTTTCTGCTTTTGGGGGAAAAGGATAGATCTTCTAAGGAAAAAAAAAAAAATTCAAATCAAAGAAGACACAAAGATGACTAGGTCTTGAATTAGTGCAAATTAATATAAACTCCAATGATCTGACTACTTTCATTTTTACCTCAAAAACATTGTAATCAAGCAATAATATAAGTTTTTGTTTGTGTTTTATTTCTATTATTATTTTATTTTATATTATTCTATATTAGGATTTCAATAGAATAAACCAAAATCCCAAACCAATAGACATTCTTCAATCTGGGAATCAAGATAAATCTAAAACCCACTAAATGGGAAAAATAATATTATAGGAACAATGGGAGGTCAACAAAAATTCATAAGTCATTGCAAAGATAAAAAAGAAGCATCTTATTTTGGATCAGGGATCTCTGAATCTTCCCATTCAGATACCAACAAGCCTATACTTTTAATGTGTCTTAGCTATTGCATCATAAATTACTCCATAGCTTATGATCATGTGAGTATTTACACACCCAACAGTTACACCTGGATATATCTACCAGAGTTTATCAGTGTTTACTTTGCAAGTAGTTTCACAGGCAGCAACAGGCTTGTGAATCAGAAGTACCCTTGCACTTCAAGTGGAAAACATTTCAAATTTCTCCTTCATTTTACCTAGACAATAAAATTAGGACTCAAAATCAAAGTGCATCCAGTGGCAAGACTCCCATGATGAAATTAAAAAGATACCAGCAAGCAAATCAGAAGTACCTAACCCGTTCTTAAAGGCAATAAAAATAAATCCTCATCTCCATGAAGGAGGAGGCCTAGAAGAAAACCTGCCTTGAAAATGACCTTCAAAGTGAGAAAAGAAGTAAAACCTGTGAATAAATACAAGTGCAGAATGTCCCCAGTACACAAGACTTGCAGAGGTCATTCTGCAGACAGACTGTTTATAGTGCTTGCTGGATAGTTCTTGGATTTGCCACCGTTACCCAGGAAACCTCCAAACAGCTAAGGTAAATTACATTTAATTGTGATGTGGAGAGATTTACAAAGTTCTGGGTTTTAAAACAAACTGTTTTAAAATGATTCACATAACTTACCAGCACAATCCTCTTGCAATATGTCTGTGTGGAGTTTCTGCAGACCTTAAGTGTCCATCATGCAAATTAAAACGGTCATTTGGAGGAGGGAGAATAGAACTGAGGTGCATGTCTCTCCTGACTGCTGATGCCAACCTTTGGTAGCCTGCGTGGGTTTAGACAACATCAGGCTGCTCTCTAAAGGTTCTGAATTTAAAGCAGAAGAGTCATGAGGGTAAAGGGTTAAATCTCAGAAGGGAACAGAAAAGTCTACATAACATTTGGCTTTGTTACTGAGAACTTTATATGTGTATATACATACACACATGCATGTGTATACATACATATATAAATATATGTAATTTCCTCTCCTCCATGACTTTGAATCCTTTAAGAGAAACATTTAAATACAGCACTGAACAAAACAGGAACTGAGAACATAAGAAACAGAAAAGGAGGGACACTAGTATCAAATGCACAATATAAGTAAAGTGAACAGGCTGTTGCAACTGAAGGTAAACTGTGGGCATTTCTTTCATCCTCCAGATTCCTCTCTTGTTTGGCCAGCTAAAAAAGTATTCCTAAAATATCATAAAAACTTCCACTCCAACTGCCTATGTGATCTATGCTCTCATTGAACTATTCAGCTGGGTTTAAGGGTAGGACATTTTCTAGGGACGTTACTGCTCTTTTAGAAACAGGGCTCCTTTCTCTGCTGAGTCCTTTTTCATTTTTCTTCTAGCTCAGACAAGAGAGAGAGGAAAAGATCAACATGAAGACAACTCATTTCTTCGTTCAGTTACCTATAAGAAAGGATGGGGGAAAAGCTTAGATAAATTGTTACCTTTGAAGCTACTACTGTGGGACAGATATAATTAGTTAGAGATTGATAATATCCACGGGCTGGGACACTGGGTTGATGGGTGCCTTACAAATATACAAAGCAGGGCCATCTAATGCTTTTGTATTCATAGAGTAAGTCCTTCTGCCCTCTCTAGGAATGGGGAGCCTGTACAATGAGAGAATTTGACCCTCAGGATGGCTTACAGAACTGCTAGTTCCCTCAATTACCCTGCTCACATATGGGGAGCTCAAAGAAATGCATCACACCGTAATATGATTGTCCCTCATTCAGTCTGGGAAGATCATTATCTCTGGAGTTAATAGGACAATATTTAACTAAGCAGAGTGTATTTAGAGTTGCTATTAAACAACAATATTGAACTAAGCAATAACCAACCCTTGTCTCAGCTATTTATGATTCCAGCAATATATTAGATGCATCACTGGCTTTCTCTTCTGGCATCCGTAAACTCTTCTGACTAGTTAAATGCTCCAGCATTGATACTAGAAGCAGCAATCACTACGTGCCTATTTGCTGCTAATGAAGGAAACAGATCCAGGACCAAGGGTCACCTTCCTTTATCCACAATGCATTCTAATTTTTCTAAAACAAGGTTTATTTTTTTTTTTTTTGGGGGGGGGGGGGGGGGGGGGGAGTTTTTCTGATTTCATTGTACCACTCTGAAAGGAAAAGATGATAAACAGATAATAATTTCTCTGTCTCCAATTTACATGAGACCTCCCCTGGCACTTAAGCCTGCAAAGGCAGGAAAAATTGAAGTGTACAAAGCAGAGCCTCAGTGTTTCTTCATCTTGAGTCAAGCCACACTAGGTGCATACATGTGTGTAAGTCACTGCTAGAAGCTTCTATCTACATATAACCGCCGCTTTTTTCAACTCTTAACACTTTATGCTACAAAGCAGATGACAGAAGACTCATCAGATAAGTCCCGTCCAGCAAGGAAAAACAATTGCACTTCTGTGTTCCTTCACATTGATTACTTATAGTTGCCCAGCAGCTGCCAAGGGACGGCACTGGCAGGCTAGCTGGTTGTTGACACAGCCTAGTGGGCTCTCCCACCACCCTTCCTGAAAGAAGAATTCTTTTCTGTAAATTGAGAATATCAAAATCTTGAAGTTTGTGGCTAAAAAGCTTAGATTGGTACTTCCCCAAGCTAGACACATATAAAACCTGTTGGGCCACGTGATGGTACCGTGTTAATATGCTGTTTAGATGGGCTCCACAAATGGTGTCACAATGTTTCTACTTCCTTAGTTTCCCCTACACTTCAGCCAAATCTGTTGTTTTTCCCTTCTTCTGCTTCTGAAACGTCATGTTGTCTGGTTGGTGCTAAATACCCGTCACGCTCCACCACAGAGGTGGCCATATTTCAGGAGGAAGGGTGGACAGTATTCCTTCATCATGAAGTACCACATATACAAATAAATCAATAAAGAAGTGAGTTAAGAAGAGTTCAGGAGCACATATATTAGTGCTAAGCTGCCAAGCTGTAGGCACAGAAAGCTTTCCTTTAATTCTCTCCCCTTCCTTGTCTTGTCAGAAACAGCCCATCCCACTTATAACCCAATGCTTCAGTGATTAAAAGAAGAGATCTTTCCTTGAGCAACTTATTGCTGGGGGTAACATGGAAATGGCAGATGCAAAAATCTCAGCTGCCATCCTCCTAATGAAAGGCTGCAGTGATGACGAACACAGGCAAATTCATTATGAAAATGAGTGTTGATTCCTGATATGGGTGCTAAATAGATCCCTTGTTTTATCTCATCTCCCTTTTCCAGCCTTAGCAAGCTCCTTGCTCTGCTCATCCTCTGCAGCAGGGCAGAACCTCCACCTGCAGATAGTATCAAGTGAGAATAGTTGATTAGTGTGGAAGGACATCCTTTAGATCTTCACTGGACTGCGGCCGGAGATATGAGCTCATGGAGAAGGGAAAAAGTCATTGAAAGAGGTTGTAGATTTACAGGGAGAGGACAATACAAGGAAAGTCTAGGAATTACAAGGACAATAAGGACAGGTAAGAAAAGCCCCAGAGACTTGAATACTTTCTTGCTACAAAGATGTGGATTTAAGACACATTGCTATCTGTTAGGAAGGAATTCAAACAGTCTCAGAGAGAGGCCTGAGGATGAATTACAACCAGAGCCACAAGAATCTGTGCTTTTCCTTCTATTTTACTCATTTCCAGCAGCAGTGTTAAGGAGGATGTAGTTTATGGTACACTTAAAACTGAGCTTAAAAGCACTGCACAAATAGCCTGAAAGAGGTGTACATGTATGCAGAAATGTGCAGGTAAAATATCATAAAAACTCAACCATTCAACAAAATGGCTTTGAAAGGTTACATTATACATAGCTGTTTATAGATTTTTTTTAAGGCCAAAAAGACCCATGACGATCCTGCAGCCTCGATAAAGTCTTGATAATATTAATGGCAACACTTCACCTAGGAATTCCTCTACTCAGCTCAATAACTTCTGGAGTGATTAAAACTCCCCACTTAGAAAGAAATCTCATTGCAATTTAAAGATTGAAAGCAATGGAAAACCTTCCTTCTCCTCTGAGCAGCCAGCCAAGGTTGTTAATTATCTCTGTTGTTAAGAAAATAAATAAATCAGAAATAAAAAAGATCTTACTTTCATTTTTAATTCATCTAGTTTCAATTTCCAGCTACTCTTTCTTGTTACAACTTTGTCTAAAATTAATGAGCCCTCTCCCACCTCTGCACTATATACTAGATATCCCCACTGGAGATATTTAGAGAATGTGATCAAGTTACCTTTTAACCTTGTTATAGACAGGAGCAGCAAAATCTCTCCTATGATGCCTCCCCATTCACTTCTTAACGCTGAACTTCAGGGAACACTTCTACAAGTGAGGAAGCAATTTATTCTCTTTGACCATGCAGGGCTCTCTTGGGGGATTCCGCAATAAGTGCCAGAAATGGTGGCTGTTCTCAGACACAGAGATCTGCAAGGTAGGTGAGGGCTGAAACCACCTGCTGAATTTTACATACCTCAACATTCAACTTGTGGAAACAACTTTTGCATGCTCAGGTCACAGAAATCCTTAGCCTAGACATGAAGATCCAGGCCTCAGCTCTCACATCTCTTGGCCAGCCATTCCCCAGCTGCACCAGCAGAAAGAAAACAGGGACTTAGGAAACGATGTTAAGGGAGAGTGAAAGTGCAGGGGATACCAGGCAAGAAGCGCTCAGCTGACATCTCTTACCTTTACAAACCTTGACACTTAGGTTTCTTTTCCTCCTTTTGAAATCAGAATGACACCTGAATGAAGAAATCCAATAAGTGTATGGGATCAACGCATAAACTTAGGCACATAAAATATTGTTAGAGGAATGTGAGCTGGCAGTCTCATTCATTTTAAATAAGTTTACAACATGGAATTACGTCTACATTCCAGATTGCACTGAATAATGTGAATACCAAACCCTCCATCAGAAGGCAAAATCAGCTTAGTGGGTTGGTTGGTTGGTTGGGGTTTTTTTCTTTCCTATTTTCCCTCTTCTCTAACCTTCCCTCTAATAGGTAACAAATATTTTTTTCTTTTTTTCTTAAATCTCACCAATGTTATTCCATTTGCATTGTGACTGAGTTTTATCCAGGGCTCAAGAGACAGAGATGTAAAGACAGAGATGTTGAAAAAGTCTTAGAGTATCTCTCTGAAGCATTTCTTATTTTTTAGACTTTTTTTTTTTTTTTAGTTATCCATATAACATCTGCCCACAAGATGCTTTTCAGCTACTATGAACAGGAAGCACTTTTAATGCAATGTTTGCGTTTGACTGTAGAGCTTCTTACCAACAAAAGAGAAAACATTTTAAGCCAATGGGGATTTAAGGGTATAAACCCCATCAACTGTGAAAGGAAATTAGGACCTTAGCTGTCTGTCGTGACTTTTACAGCTTCACCTGCTCCCAAAGAAAAACATCATGCTGTATCCAGGTACACCAGCAAGAGTAGAGCCCTTTCACTGAAGAAGGTTGAAGCAATTTAGAACCAAATAAAGAAGCAAATAATATCCACGCATGAATTTTTGCAGACTTAAAGCACTCCATTCTGTTCCAATGATTAGTCCCTTGTCCTGTGACTACCTGTCTGTTAGAATTATTTAAAAGTTTCAGACCTAAACTAGTTGCTCCACAGCTATAATGCAGTTGCTTCTGTGGTAAATCACTGGAAAATCCACCCAACAGTGTTGGACAGTGGAATTCAGACAAAAACACATAAAATTCTTTAAACCAGGGTAGCCAGCTCCTAGCCCTTACAGCTCTTTAGAGAAGAGACGTGGGATTCTTAAACGCACCAAAGGTAGGGTTCACACACCAATTTAAGCTGTATAAAACTGTATAAAAATTATGCATCTAACTTCTTAGCCTGGTGTCCAAGTTTCCTCTCTCTGAAAAAGAGAGACAAGTGACTTCCAAAGGGCAATTCCTTCTAAAACTGGTACCTAAAATAGGTGGATTGAATTGCCATGTGATTTTCAGAGGACAAAGAAGGATCCTAGCTAATTAACGTGCTTTGGAGACATATATTTTTGTTTCTTTAAATTACAAGACGTAAATCCTCATTGCATCAATTTAGTTTTTGCATCTCATACTGACTTCTCATCCTGGGAGAGGGATTTTACTGAAGAAAGAGTCATACAATTATCAAATAATTAACACAAATTAAAAAAAAACCCCAACACTCAACAGGTGTGATACACTCTACCTTCTCCAAGAACAGGTGTTGAGTCACAGATAACAATCCATCAAGTCATTATAGTTCCTAGTACTATGCTAAGGAACCACAGATATAAGGAAGAAAATTACTTACTTTAGCACTTTGTGACTTATACTAAATGTTCCAAAGCTAATAGTGTGGGGAAACGTCACAACTGCTTGAATATGTCTCTCCAAAAGTATTAATAAAATCTCAAATGAAGACCCAGGGTAGGAAGTCCTTAATCGTTACTGTGATCTTAATGGGCATTGATTTGTCGTCCAGCTGAGAGTTCTTCATTTCCACAGGGAATACCTATTTTCACAGGAGTAGAAATGACATCAATCCAAAAAGCAAATGAAGCTAAAATTAAGCATTTTTTAGCTTGTTTCTGAATAACCCAATAATTGACAGGAGCATTACTCATCACAGAATCTGAGGAGAAAGTCTCCTGAGAGCAATCTTTTTTTTCTCCTACTCAAAAATGCACATATTTTTCCTTTCATTCTTTCCTCTGGGCATAAGGAGTCAAAAAGGAATAGAGCTTCCTAAACATGTTCACAGTTTAAATGCACTGTATGGTTGGATATGAAATCAGCAGTTCCAAGTAATTGTAAGCAGACTGTACACACCCATACATAGTAAGTGACAGAATGTATAAATAGGCATCTCCAGGAGGAAAGAAAACTTTAACAGACATCTTAGTGTTATGCACAGAGTACGTAGATGCGCAAGAGCAAGTCAATGCAATCCAGCCACATTTGACTGATATAATGTTTCATTCAACATTGGTGTCACAAAGCCAATTTCATGAGCTAACAGAAGGCAGAGCCTGACCTGAAAACATAATTAATACTGCAAGTTAATCTAAATTAAAACAAAAGATTTTCAGTGAATCTCGGTCTGGTTTTCACCAGCTCCTAGAAGACATTTAGCTGTCACCTGGGTACAACCATGGGTAAGTCCCATAATGACCCTGGACCTCTGAAACTGAAGGCAGGCTTTGGATGGAGTCCACTGGGCTCTGAAGCAATTCACCATGACTTGATGACCTGGAAGAAAAGGAATAATAATTCTGGCCTGGCTCAACTGTGCAGCTGGTGGCTTGTTTGCAGGCAGCATTCACTTTTCCCTGTGCGTGAGATGAACCTGTGACCTGGTATGTATCAGCCTAGCATTTCAATTCATCTGGAAGTCAGAAGGGATTAGCAGCTGTAGCTCCACTCTCTAACTGTACATGGCTTGTGATTAGATGGAGTAGATGCACAGGGTATGTTGCAGTTCTTGGCATTCATAATCTTCACAAGCACTCATTACAAGGTAAAAACCCAAACAATCCAAGGGGAGAGCTCAACAGGAAAAAAAAAAAACAGTTATTTTAAGCAGATTCAGTTGCTTTTCCTACTGCCCTTTCATACTCTGTTGGATGACACAAAGGGAACTGGCCCACTGGTGAGTTATTTCATTCAGATTTTTCCCATACTGACTCCTCCAGTGATACGGAGAAAATAATTTAATTCCCTGGATGTAGTAACAAACCAATAAAGAGTCCAATTCTGCAGACACATCATATTCCAGTGAGGAAAGATTTGTAGAACTTAAGGCAGCAAAGAAAAGAAAAATAGCTTTCTTGGAGAAAGTAAGAAACTGGGCTTCTGGCTGGAAGCAGCCTCAACTACTGCTGCAAAGCCTGATCCAGAGCAAGTCTTTTCACCGGGGTCAGCAGATCTCAGACAAGGGGCAAAGTACTCAGCAAGTCCCAGGATCAAGCATTTATTCCTAAAGTCACCATCAGTGGGTTAGAAATAACTTGATTTGTAATGATAACATGTATAGGAAAAGTAAAAAGAAATAAACTTCTGTCTCTTCTGATCTAGTTTCAAACTTGATCTAACATGCCTTATTTTTTTCCTTGACCTCAACTCATCCAGCTGCTTTTCTCTCCCTCCTCCAAGGCTTGCATTTTCTGAAAGGCCGGGAAGATGTAGATTGTAAGCAAATCACTAGCAAAATATCATGTTCCAGCTCACACTCTGCCCTCATCTGTACTGATATGGATTGTGCCAGCCTGCATCTGACACCTCGGTAATTTCACAAACCAAAAATCGAAGACAGAGGGTCTAGCCTATCACAGAAAGACTGCCAGATCAATAGTGTTGGTTTTACAGACATAGGGTGCAACCAGTTGCTATGTCTGGCCTACTGTGTACCAGTGTGAAGTTAAGCATTGTATTAAACCATTACTTTTCAGGGTGGCAAAGGGAAGTTTAGGGAGAAACATAAAAAACTGCTACATTTTAAGACCTCCCAGAACATCCAGAACAATTTGTTCCTTGTTTAGTCAAACACTGAAGAATTTCAGTACCCAAGATCAGAGATTGTCTGATTGGTGATGACAGAATTGTCTTATTTGAATAGGGGAATAATTTGTTTCCTTCATTAAAGATATATTTATACTGTATAATGATTTTACTTTCTTTCTGTTATATGTTATTCTATCCCATTCCAGAATGAGAAGCTACAAACCATCAGTGCCACACGGGTAGGAATATTTAACATACCTGTTGATTCTTTTGCAGAGTTTCTCTTGTCTTTGTGAAAGAGGCCTGGAGTCCAGCTATTAATCAGGCTCCTGGCTTTTTGTTAACAGTATGACAAAGAAGCAACCATTTTGATTTAAGGAAACCAGAGCTTCCTATTTAGGATCCACTGGGATATGTAATCAAGTTGGGGTATCCAGAAGAGGATCTACATTCAATCAAAGTGTATCTATATTCCCATTATACCAATATTTGTAGGACTAAGCAGTCATTACAAAAATCAAACCCAATTTAAGAGAAGAAAATTTACTCAATTTAATTTGACAAGGGAGCGATTATATGCTTGTGAAGATGTAATTTCTTTTTCAAGATCAGCATATATTGGAGCACACAGATAAACTTTCAGTCCTGTAGCTCCTTCATCAAACCCCACAGGTTACCGTAGATGCAACACCAGTAAAACCCCCTATCAGAGAGCAAAACTGCTGCATTGCAGTCACTCCAAATGTGAGGGTCCTGCTACACCCTAGGTGATAAAATCAGTGTTGCCGTAGGATGGAGTTCAGCTGCGAAGCACATTACCATCCTGCTGCACCAGAACAGAGCACTGTTGAAAAGGTGGCCTAATAATTTGCACTAATACTTAACAAGCTAGACACCTTTAATCTGAGCACTCTAACATCTCAAGCATGAGAGAAATTCAAACCACAATATTAGTCTCCAGTACTCATTGTATTCAATGCCAGACTGGCAGCTTTTGAAAGGCAAGCCCTGTTATGGATCCCTAGGTGTGTGTCCCCATCAGATCTGACCTCCACGGCATGCTTGCTCCCTAAAGACTCTCTTGGGAGGCTGCTGTCAGGAGCAGCAATTAGCACTGATTGAGATGAGATCTGTTACGATGCAGACACCTGTCTAAGAAAAACTGGTCTTGAACCATTAACTCATTTTACTCAGATAAACGAACAGCCATTGGTGACAGCTTTCAGGTAGTGCCAACAAAGCTGGCTCTAAACTGATGACTTATATAGAGGTCTCTTCACCCTGAACCTTATGTTCTTAGTTTGAGGGAGGAAATGACAAGACGACTACCACTTTCACTCTCTCCTTTGTTATCAATGGGCAAGTGGTTGAGACTTTTAATGAGTGGTTGAGACTTCAGCCACATTCATTATCCATCTATTATTACTGCATTTACCTTGAGCAAGGCATGTATTTTTTGCCCTCAGCCTTCCCTTAACTTAGATGTCTCATAGTGGATGTCTGACTAGCCTCCACTTTACTGGCTCAGGACATTTGATAAGAATCACTGGCAAAGCTGGTTTGCAGCATAGAAAAGAGTTAAGAGTCCCATAGATTGTTTAATAAAGGTAGTGTCATTTTCAATTACACAGCACAAACACTCCAATAAATTCTACGTCACATCACCAAGGAAACTCACTGCAATAATTCAGTCAAAGCCAAAGAGAGGATTTCTACAACAGTTTAATAATAACAATGTGTTCTTCTCTGTTGCCCTTTATCCAAGGATATCAGTGCTTTTCACCAACATTAATTCATTTTCTAAACACAACTTCAGAGTGTAATTTCAGGAAATTAATTGAGTATGATGTTCCTACGTATCCTAACTGTTGATCCCTTGCCATCTCTCTGCAGAGCAAGAAAAATCCCCATGAGCATCTCCAAATCACGTGGTGAGGAACTCCTTCCCTCACCCTATGCTTTGTGCAACTAGCATCTTGGACATGACAAATGTAAAAATTAAGGAAGTATAATATTCTTGCATCTACCTTGCAGTTCATCCAAATTCTCTTTTATGGTCCCCAACAAGAAGTGCACCAGCCTGGAATATATAAAGCCAAGAGTTGCAAAGGCTGCTGGGTAATGAAGGACAAATTGTTGGATTCTTTTTTAACCATGCCTCTTACCCTACATGTCTGTATGCAGAGCTCCTGTAATGACATAAAACAGTGAATCACGATCTCCGTCCAAAGTGTTGTGGTCAGAGATAAAACAGCATTATAATGGTAAGCAACTAACACAGCCATAGGCCCACAAGATGTTTCTTCTTCCCCAGATATGCTCTATCACAGGTCCCATGACAGCACATGTTCCTGGTCCGTGACTCAGTTTCCCTGTGCAGGAAAACAGACCTATTCTGTTTACTGCAAGACTTGTGCACAGGCTGATTCTCTCCTGTGCTTTTACATCCTAGCACAGGAGACAAAGAAAAGCAAAGTATTGCCCAGGCACTTTAGGAACTGACAGTACTGCAACTAACGGCTGCAGCTCATATTTTTAGTACTGCCTTTTCCTCTAACTTGTTTTCCTTTCATTCTTTTCTCTCTATTCTCACATAGGTCAACTTGACCTATGCTCAGGTCACTGCAAGTCTCTTCATTGACTTTATATCTTCAGTGAAGATTCATCCTCCCACTTTTCTAAATGTTAGTACTCCCTCTTTTCTTGGCAAATATGGATTTTTAGCGCTGCCCTTGGCATGTTCAGACACAAATCCTTATGTGTTGAAGGGGACATTGCAGGGGAAAAGTGGGAAAAGAAATCAGATTTGTTGCCTGGACAAAAGGACTGACCCACTACACACAGTTTGAGAACATTACCCCAAAACCAGTGAAGGAACGGCAGCAGCAGAACACGCAAGCTATAACTCAGCTTTTAATGAGACAACTGTGATTTCACGCACAGAGATAACTATTGATTTGATCATCACTGGAAGGGTAAAGATGCAACTTCTCCCCTTCCCATCCACTTCCCTATAGCCTGTCACCTTTCAGAAACATGATGCAAACAAGTAGCACACAGCTGAAATGCCACAGCAGACACAAAGAGTGTTTTAGGACACAGGATGACTGTGGCTTGCACAAGAAATACAAACCTGCCAACTTGTTCCATAGCTGTAGGACCTTTAATCCATACCAGCACTTGCTGTCAGTTAGGGCTGATCAGTGTCTATCCAATGCTAACTACAATACACTAGGAGCAGAGCCAGCACTCCTGGTTTTCTTCAGTGTTAGTTTATGCATAAGAAAATCATACTGCGTCAAAAAAAAGACCTTTTAGTTCAGTGACCTGTGCCCAGCTCCAGTCAACAGCAGATGCTTAAGTGAGAAGGCAAGTAGAAATGATATCTCCCAAGAAATGCTCTTCCAGACCCAGCAATCTGTGGATCAGGGCTTTCCAGAGTGAGAATTGAGGTCTTTGTGATTAATCTCCCATAGTGGATTTTTGCTTTATAAATAATCCAGTTCATTTCTGGATCTCTTGGAAGCTCTTTATATCCATAAACTCCTGAAATGAGATTTGGTATCACAACATATACAAAAGGACCACTTCTAGTTTGCTGGGAGGAAACTAGTCCTTGCTATGCAGGACAACACACCAGCTAGCAACTTCACATACCCACAGCTTGCCTCCAATGGTCTTGCAATGGGCAGTGCATAAGCTGAGGTCTGATGAGAAGAGATGCATGTGTGCAGTCTGATGCATGGTCTCTGCTCAGGCAATGTGCAAGCATGATTTTAGGGGAACTCAGCAGTTTCTAGCATGGCTCCTGAACCATTAGAGAGCACAAGAGTGTTTGCGGTTATACATTTTCCCATTTCTCCACATCACAACTTAAAAAAAAGTGAGGGGTAAGCAGCAGGGCATCTCAAGTTTGTCACTGACATGGAGAATTTTAAGTAGACGCAGAGCAGAAAAACCCATTGGTCTCTGCAGAGTGCTATTAGTATTGCTTACTTTGTTCCCTTGCTAACTCAAGCTGGGGAGCGGAAAGGGTAGCAGAAATGCATATGCATTGGGAGTCATGTTATTCTTCCCACTTTCTGTCTCTCCAGAGTGAGTCTGGTCCAAGGTCTGACCTGTAGGAGCAGCCCTTCACCCCTCCACCTTCTCTTACAGGCCTGAGCAGGAGCATGTGCATGAAGGTGATTTTCACTCACTCACCAGGACCCAGCTGACTCCTTTGTCAAAGACTGTTACCAAGATCCACTTACAGTGAATGAAGTTGGTATCCAGCACCATTGCATTTTTCTGGCTTCCCTTTCCACCAAGTTTGATATTCACCTTTCCTCCCCAAATCGCAATGGCTCGTGCAGGCAGTGTGGCTGCATTTCTCTATATAGGTGAAAAACTAGGGAGTAACTTAAGACAGGATGAATTCTTATAAGATGTAAAATGCCAGATGCCAGTATGAGTAAGAGCAGTGCTGCTGTTCTTCAGGACTTTGGGGGGATCTCTCTAGAGGAAATTTTTTGTAGAAAAATGAGACTGCAGAGCTGTGAAGCTGTCACTGCTGGGCTAAAGAGTAGTGCATAGCATCCAGAGAGATTTAAAACCCAGTAGTGAAATCTGCGCTCAAATCCTGGATCAAAAGTGGGCAGAGCTAAAATAAAAATAAAACAAAAATAAAATAATCCCTCTTCTGAAAAGGCAGTTTCCTTCTGATTAACTGAGGGACTATTACTTGTGTCTGGTCTTTCCTCCTGGAGTCTACATACTATATATTGATCTCTTATTACTTGCACTTTATAGTATGCATACTTTTTAGGACCAATAAAATCCCATATACCTTACAACTTATGGAAAATGGCTGAGACATAACAAAGATTTAGAAAATGACTGAGATATAGTCAGATCAGACTAGTTCTGATTATCTTTTACAATTGTATGTATACACACACAAACACAAATACATATATATATAAAGTTAAACAGAAATAAAATTTCCAGCAATCAATTTATTCTAGATTTTTTTAAAATCCTAAATTAGATTAGGCTTGAATGCTAGCAACAGCAATGAGCAATTTCTCGAAGGGTTTGGCCTTATTACTAAGCTGCTCTGGTAATAATAATGCCTGAATCCAAAGGCTTGTTTACATGGTCTGCTGCCTCCTTGCATGAACTATTGAATGTAAGAGTTTCCTGGGCAATGGATTGAACTCAAACATGTGATGATCCCATACTGGCAATAATGGAAAAAAAAAAAGTTCTTATTTTCCCCCAGAATCAAAGGCTTAATAAAAGTAACTCAACTTGAACTAGACTGTGTTGTCAGGAGCTACAGGGGGGAGAATGCATACAGAGAGATTTTTAAAGATGTATTTTCATTTACATAAAAGTTTCAAAAGGAGGAGAAAAAGCGTAAGAATGGGAATAAGGACTGAAATACAGTGAATGATAGATACTTTACATAGAATAGAAAGCCATTGCAGCCACAAATATCCAAGGCGTGGATCTGTAGAATCACATCCTAATTTCTGAAGTCTCTTTTGACATCAGCAATGTATTGTAAGTGTGGTGCCTATTCAGAAGCATGTTAAAGGCACTTACACTCTGTGTGCAGGCAGGCAGGGGGTTAAAGGCTTTATGAGTTTTTCATTAAACTTTGGGAGTGTGCTTCCATTACATGGCTCTCCGGTGAACCGTGAATTTAACACAATTTACACTGTGATTGCTGTGAGCTGAGAGTGTGCACACAATTCTTGCAGTTTGGCTAACAAACATTCACTTGATAAGGCATGTTAAACTAGTGACTTCCCAGCCCCAGCACAGTCTTGCAGGTGAAGGTTTGGGAGGTTTGGGTGATTGTAGACTGCTGATCCTGTTAAAACTGATGCAAGCCTTCCTTAAACGCTTTTGCATGAAGACACTCCAGACTGAGTGATTCATTTCCATTTATTTACCATCTCTAACACACACAAACACACACTGATAACAAACAGCAGGAGCAGATGAAGATGCTCTGACTCCCTGGCTACTTGCCTGTCCCATTGCCAGAGGTTACTGGCCAGCAATTCAGGAAGACCAAAAGGGAACTTGGACACCTCTCTCAATTGCTTCTGTTCCTAATTTGAGATTTTAGAATAAAATCACTTTACTAGACAGTTTAATCGGAGCCTGTAAAACACAGCAGCAGAGGGACAGGGACATGTATGTTTTGCCACTCTGTCCTGGGGCAGTGATCTTCAGGATAGGGGCAAGGAGACCTGGGAGAGTGGCAGTGCCTTTAAGTCTGACTAGCTTTAACAAAATCTGTCTCTCAACCCTCAAACCTACCCTTTTATCAAATGCATTTACTAAACTTTCAGATGAGTTTAATCCAATCAATTTCAAATCACTTTCAAATTTATATCAGTGCAACTTTGCATCTAGGAAAACCTTTGATGAGCTCTTTACCAGGGCCTTGACTCTACAAGGCCTCAAGTATACTCTTCATTTTAAGCACATTCCTTAAACCTATTGATCTCAATCCACTTCAATGGATTATAAACAAGTACTTAAAGTTGGAGACATATATCAGTTCTTGCTTAAAACAAATTTGTCAATGCTGAAGTGGACTAGATTTAGATACACTAAAAATGAAACTGATCCTTTAATGTTTTCCTGATTTGCATAGACTTCTCACAGGCTTATTAATAAACATATTTGGAAGCTTTGCTATACTGGAAACCAAAGCATTGCAATAGAAATGTGGCTGAAATGACAGACTGGATGGTCAGATCAGGGCTCCTATGTCTATGTCTCCCATGTGATAGCCATGAATTCATAAGCATTCAGGAGTCAGGAGCAGCTCAAAAGGCTTTCTGGGAATAGAAAGAGGGAAGGGGGATTTGCACAACAGATAAGCAAGTGGCCATTGCATTGCTGGTCACACATGGGTGAATTCAGCATCTTTCAGGAAAAAAGAGCTAAAACACCCTAATCTGGTGACACACCATCAGTATAGCTCCACTGTTTCAGCTGGAGATGTACCACAGTGCTCCTAGAGTTGCTTTTGGAAGACTTTAAAGTCTCAGTAGCATCACAGGGAGGAAAAGCTACCATGCAGCTATTGACATGGACAAAAAAAAACCATGCTCAAGTATATATAAGGACATCCAGCCCTTTCCAGCTTTTCTGATAGCATCTCCAGCTACTCTTTGAATCAGCAATACAGGCTTGGTTGGTGACGGCCTCCCGGTTTTACTCCTTGCATGTGAGGATCAGTGCCTCAACATCTAACTGTATGTAAAAGGCAGCAGCAGCCTCCAGTTCAGGCTCTAATGGAGAGCACACGTGATGGCTGTCAGTCACAATACCATCTTGCCAAATGACTCCTCTTGTCCTTTCTCCCATCTCTCCCTTCCTGAGTAAAGGCAGACACATTGCCATACTGAGGCAAAGCCAACAATCTAGTCCAGTATCTGACAGAGCACAGTAACAAACCAAAGAGAGGAAGGTGTAAAAGCCCACAACAAATATATACGTGATGATTTCACCTCTTTATCCAAGCTAGATCTCATCCCAATGCCTCATACAGAAGAACATGGCATGAAAGACTGGTTTAAGATATGAATCACCAAGAGTAATAACTTAATGTTATTTAACGTTAAGCACCATCATTTTTATTTTTCATATAAGCAGCCAATCTATTTCTTGAGGCTTCATATTGTCTAGACTTCAGCAATTTCCTGTGGCAATGAGTTCAAAAGTCTAATTACGTGCCATGCAAAAAAGTATTTCTTTTATAAGTTTTGAATTTCCCACCTTCTAATTGAATTGAATAGCCATGCCATAAGAAAATCTTATTTATCTTTTCTAGATGATTCATTATTTGATCTTTTATCTTGGCTTCTCTTATTCATCTCTTTTCTAAGCTATCACATTCTTCTCATGCCTCTTTATGGAGAAGTCTTCTCTAGTGCTTGATATTTTGCTCAGCCTTTTCTGAATCCTCTCTAAGTCAGCCATATCATTTTCAAAAGGGAACGACCAGTACCTCATTCAACACCAAGACAAGACTGCAGCACTGATTTACATAATGGCTTTATTGTTTAATGAGAGCTAGTCTTTTAAAAGCACAAAATTAGTTCACTTGGATTTTTTTTTTTTTTAGCACAAAGCTGCCAGTAGCCTAATAGACAAAAAAACCCCAGAGCTGCAACTGTACAAAATTACAGCAGAATGTATCAATTTCATTTCAGAGAGCAGCAGAAGATAATAACAGCTGCTGAAAATAGATGTGCTGCACAGAAGGGGAGGGTGGTGGTAGAGGAGGATTTATTGCTATTGATCTATTTATCTATTTATTTATTTTTTCTTTTGTTACCACGATCTAGTTATAATTCACTGATTCCGAGATTGAAAATTTGGAGGAAGGACTCTTACTTGGTTGATATGGCAAATATATATTATTTTAAATATTATTGCCCTAGTGATTTCTTGTCAACCTCAAACAGTTAGTGCTCAAAAATGGATGCTTTAGAATTGCCAGAGTGAAGGAAATTCCTTCAAAAGCACACAGAGCAAAATAAGAAATTATTAGTTTCTGCCTCTCCTAATGCAAGAATTAGAGGGCATCACATGAATTTTCCAGGCAATGGGTTCAGAGCAGCCAGGACTTCATCGCATAGCTCAGAGTTAAACTTTGGAACTCCTTTCCGCAGGCTACTGAACATGCCAAAATGTTACACAGCTTCACATTTAGAGAAGAAAAATCTATAAAGGATTATTAAACACAAAGATGCCATCTCTGGCTCAGGAAATTCTTGAACCACAAGTCACTGGGTCTGGGAACACGTACAAGAAAAGCACTGCATGCTTTTTCTGCCCTTAAGCTTTTCCTTATATATATGGAGATATATATGCTAGTAACTATTGCCAAAAGCAGAATAAAGGTCTAAGCGGTCACTGGCCTCACTCAGTATGGTTCTTCCTCTTATTTATGTGTTACAGCAGAGAGGATTTGAATCCTGAGAGAGGTTTCTCTTTTTTCTTCATCTTTTTCTACTACTACTGTCATTGATATTACTATCACTTTTACTATTAATCACACCATTATTATGAATCACAACAGTCTTTGACATGTCTTTCATTTCTATTGGTAATTTTGCTATATCTTATTTTAAATAACATCATACATCAGGGAGGACTGTACAGAACCGTTGTGTTCACCACTGAATATTCACATTAAAATCTCTGAAAAGCATATAATCGGTATAGACCAAGCACACAAGCAGTAAACACAAAGTAGAAATACATAGAAAAGCAATGCAACTCACCTGAGATGTTATATCAGGTTGTTTCAGTCCCAACTAATCAACAGCACTGCCAGAGGCCAACACATTTTGTAGCAAGTCCTTGGTTTAACCCAGATTCACCTCTGGCATCTTCCTTACTCGGACTTTACCTCAGTTCTGGGACAAAGGGTGCATGTGAGTGTTACCCTTCTAGTCCCTGGTTTCCAGGATGGAAAAGGATGGAGCCAGATGGGTAATGGAAACAGAATTAATTGAAGCTACTGAGGTGAGGACAAAGATGCCAGTAGAGGTTCTTCAAGCGCAGAGAGCAGGGAAAGGTCACTTCTCCCTTCAGTGCAGAGAAGCTGAGGAAAAACCTCAGAACCAACTATTTCTGTGAAACTGAGCTCTCCGTAACAGCTATACATGTTTCACTTCCATGGCCCCTTCTCTCAGACCGTGCGACCAAGCTCCTCTTCAGTTGTCAGAACAGCAGCTTGTGTGAGCTATTAGTCACAATCTCATTCTCATCCAAAGTATCTTTTTTTATTTTTGTGTTTTTTTTTTTTTCCTGAACTGTGACAAGCAGCACAAAGACTTGTCAGAGGTGTGAGGGGAAGAATTATTTTCTCCTGTAGCTCTGACAGAAGGAGAATGAGGCTGCGCCACAGCATCCGCAATACAGTTGACCAAGATAGCTCCCCCATAGCTCAACAAATTGAGCTAGGACCTTTCATATGAGAAAAAAAATATATTCCTGACAATCCTGTAGTTTGAATTTACACACCAATAAGTTGTCATATGTCCCCCTCAAAGGGGCTGGTCCAAAGTCCATGGATAGTAAATGGAAAAGTTTCCCCTTGTCTTCAGTAGATCTTGTATGAGTCTCCAACTGCTTCATAAACAACAAAATAGCTTCCAGAGCAACTCCAGTCAAACTAGATTTTGTGAAAACAAGTTTCAGAGCTGAAAAAACTCTAGAGTAATTTAAAAGAAGAAATGTTCCCAGTGGCCCCCGATGTGTCAGAATCTTAACCACAGGCTTTTCTGTAAGAATGAAGGAAATCCCCTCCGAACAGGTAAACCTGAGGACCTCTATTTTGGGATGCCCACTTCAGGACATTTTCAAAAGCCCTAGCTTTTGGAAACCTTTAAAATCTTAATCTCTCAAAAAGGGTGTTAGAAACCAAACCATCAAAAAAGCAACACTCAAATCAGAGGACTGGTCCCCTGAAACAGCCTGTGATTGTTGTAAGGTGAGGTTTTTGGTTTGGGGCTTTTTTTTTTTTTTTTTCCATTTGGTTTTGTTTGTTCTTTTGTTTTTAAACCAGAATAATTTGTGAAAGGGAGGGAGGGAGTTCTGTGCTCCCTACCCTACTTTCAGTTGCAGGTCTGTCACCATCTCCACAATAGCTCTCCAGCTGCCACCACATTTTAATTCTAAACCCACGAAGAATTAAACTTAGCCTCAGCTGAGAGCATCAGACCATCTCACATCGCAGAGCGGGGCTTGGTTTGAGTGTTACCGGCTCACCCTGCAGAGCTCACACTTGCAGAGTGAGCATCACACCCTGTCATGCCAATCAATCTTTTCATCAACATTAAAGAGTTCAGGTCTAAGCATCAAGTCAGACTTTCAATCAGGATTTATTGCCTTTCATTTTGCTTCAGAAGCTGACAAGTGGGCTTGAGCACATTTCAATATGCTGATTCTTCTTTATAAAAGCAATTACAAGGAGAGAAGCACAGAACAACCTCAACTGCTGGAAAAGCCCAATGGGACTTCTGATTTAGTAAGAGGTGCTTAGCACCATCAATGAGAGCTACCAAGCACCCTGCAGGATTTCATCTTACAGTACTCTAGCAGACCCCTGAGTTAGAACAAGGAAAAGACATCTTCTTTTTAATGACTATTTTTACCTGCAATCACATCATTATGAGTCTCAAGAAAAAATTCTGTGAATTAATTTCCCATTGATAAAAAAATAGATATTATTAACTTCTTTTAGCATTGCAGAAATACCAGCCATCTTTATATCAGCCCAGTTGAAGGCTAACTCCAGTTTGGATCAGCATGATTTTTATTCCATTGCCCTTGGCTGGTGGACCATTTACTCCAGTATATTATCTTTGCTAATGCGGAATATAATTACAGAAATCCAGAAATGAGATACACTATTTTAATTTGCTTCTTTGCTAGTACCATGTGTGTTAAGCTCAGCAGTGATTTCGGAGGACAGGGAATGGGCAGATGGTGCTATTCCACTCAATATCCTTTAGGATCAATGAAGGGACACTGTATTCAGCTGTGGGATAACCCCTTGAAAGACACCAATGAGCAAAGCTGTAGTAATTCTTTTTCGCACCTACGTGTTTTCCCCAGGCCCAGTTTACTGTCTGTTATTTCAGCTGTGCTTTTCCCAGCCTCCTTATGGCTCCTCCGAGCTGCCACCCACCCACTCTGGACCTATGGGTCACCAGTCTCATGCTTTTAACAAATTCTTCTTCCTACACTTTCAGTGGTGTTTATAAAATAAGCAGCAGTGCCCTATTCCAATTAGGCTTGTATGACCTTTAATTATTTTGGCCACGGTACTAAAGCAAGGTCCCCCAGAGCAAAAAGGATGAGCTGCTATAGTTAGTCACGCACGGATCTCTTGCCGTGCCTGTACTGAGTCACACTGCCTGTGGGTCTAGTGTAGGAGGAGCTATGTATAAGAACTGTGTCACACATTTACTGCTAGATCCTATCAGCACTTAATCCCTTCTCAGGACCTTGGCCTCTTGCTTGCAGCTATGGGACAGCAGGGGTGGCCTCCACTCAGCATCAAGGTGACATTCAGGATATGAATGGAGGAGAGAGGAAACGTTTTCTAATGTATTTTCAAAAGCAAAAAAATTCTCCACTTCTTCCAGCACTCAGATAAGCCTCCTCCACATTAGATATTCCATGGCATCCCTTTTATAATGGTTGACAAGTTGACTCAAGGCATATAAATCCCTAGGGGAATATTTTTTCAAGGGAAAAGAAAAAAGGAACCCATCTTAGCAGTACTCCAGCATGCATATCAATAAGAGAACTTCAGCAATCACTTCCTGGGTGTAATTACATTCATCTGCATCTGTGACTAAGTGACCTGTCAAAGTGTCAAAGAATCTAGTTAGGGAGTGAAATTCCTTGCTCATAACAACAGCCCATGTCAACACCTGCACTTCTCCTATTTTCATTTTAACTGTAGAGAAATTGTCTAGGCTTGCAGTTAAGCAATGCCTATGGTGTATAGTTGCAAAGGTGTCTATCCTAAGCATGTAAGATCAAGTCCTAACATGATATTAAATCTGAGCTAAACATCCTTGGAGGATTTGAGCAAAATAATAAAGAATGCTCCAGAAAGGGACGAATTTCACCTGGCATGGGAAGAAGGCAGTGTACTAGCATGCTGGAGCAAGGTGAAAAGAAAAATCCTTCCACATCAGTGCAAGTGTATAATTATTATGCTGGCAGCAAGAATTTTTCTGCACAGGCCAATTCGTAATGATCAAGGGCCATAAATTGCAAGCTAGGCTAATTTCACAAGTTAACCTCAATAAATTAAGAATCACTTCTTCCATCTCCATAACACCACTTCACATCTCCCTGGGTAAATGCCACTGATCTATGACAGTCACTGGTGAATCCTAAATGGGAGTTTCCGTTTTGTTGAACCTGAGGTCTACTACTGAATGGACAACACAGGAGAAAGAATGTGAGTAACAGATGGCAGCTCCACACTATAGAGGATAACAAGCATAAGAAATGGTCAGAGGCTTGATCTGAGATCTGATCCAGTATCATTCAGAGGTCAGTCAAGATCAAAACTACAAGGCTTAGGGGAACTTGTACTCTTAGGAAGCACCACTCTTGGGTGCTAGGGGCACGGTTACCTTAAGATACAATTTATTAGTTTCCTTCTAGTTTCCCTTGACCTCCATGGGAAGGCACTGGGATCCAAAAATCCATTGAAGGCATTGATTTTAAAGATCAGGCCCATTAAGGTACTGTGAGTATAGTCTGTACAACCTCTATGTCCTCCCATGCTATCCCCTGGGCTCCTAAACAGATCAAGAACTAGCATTGCCTGTGGGGGCACCTCCCAGGTTCAGAAAACAAACTGGCTGTTATCTGATCTCATTTCTCAATATCACATAGAGCCTGAAGGTGCCTGGGAAACTGTCAGCATGACCCACAGTTGGGAAAGTATCAACATCCCTGTCAGAGAACAAATGGACTCAGAAAAAACTAGCATAGACTCATAAATAATTTTAGCCTGGGCTCAGAGCGTCCTATATAAAAAGTTCATTTTCACTCTACATCATTCTCCAGCAAGATTGCAGATATATACCTCACACCCTATTCTGGGTAGAGAAGAAATTTTACTCAAGGCCCATAACAAATGGCCAGTCAGAAATGGCAAACCAAGGGGAAAAAAATTACTGACTGATGTGCAGAAAAGAGCATCTTCCTAAAATATAGCTAGGTTGGGCTGATTCTGAACACATGGTGTCATATAAGGGGACATAAAATTGCTTTCTGCATAAGTAGAGAGGCTAGGGATTGTTGTGGCACTTAAAAAGTTCCCCACCACTCTCTGATGTGATATGAACAGGGAACAAACTTCTGCTCACATGGGCTCAACTTGACAGTAAAATGATACACCTCATGTCAGTGGCTGCTGCTCTCACAGCATTAGTTACAAATTAAGTTAAGGTCAAAGGACAACAGGATGCCTCCTGCTTCAAAGCTGACTGAACTTACATTTCTAAAAATATTTGCTTTGCTGAAACCTGGAGATGAGATGAAGTTATCACACCGAAACCATTTTTGGTCAAAATGTCAGGTTCAGCACAAGTGAAGTACATACAAGTGTATGATGATTTTGTTAATATCTTAAGTACATGCTGAATTGTTCTGAATGGTCATTTTTGTGGGTTGTTTTTTTTTTTAAACATCACTTTTTTTCTCTTGTTTAGAATGACATTTTTCTAAATATCCTTTCATTTTGTTTCTAACTGCTGAACAAATAACTGGAATATTTCAGTTCTGTTAGAACTGAAGTTTGGTTATAAGTGACATTTATATTAACCGTTTTACCACATCCACTGAAATTTTGCTTTAACTGAAAAAAGTTATCTTTTCCTGATTTTGAATTTGGCATGGAATAGAAAGGGTTTTCTATTCAGATCTTTTTAATAACAGGAACTTTACTATAAACTCACTGACATTTTCTTTCTTGCATGAGGTTTTGTGAAGGTATTGCCTCTTAACCAAAAAGAAATTGCAACTTCATCACGGTTCCTTGATGACTAGTATTTCATAGGTTAGTATGACAGCTGCTGCTTCTAGCTCTGCTTTGCTCTCCCACTGCTGTGCCCTGCTCAGAGATGCCATGACCCATACAGATTGCTCTATAGAAATTAGCACTACACTCATTTAGTTCTCCAGTTCATGATTCTTGTAAGTAGAGGATCACCTAAATTAACAGCGACTCTGAAAGGTTCTAAATATGCCATACTTGAAGGCTAGAGCCTTACTTAATTTGAAAATCTAAAAAAGTAAAAAGAAAATAAATATTTTTTTAGAACGTTCAAATGCTATCTCATGTATAATTATTTAATCAAGTCAACACCACCTTCAGTTATCCCCATGGCATTCAATAGGCACTGCAGACTGAATGCTATAATCTGCTTAAGCTCCATGTGGTTTCTTCAAGCGATGTCTGATCACTAAAATAATGAAGGCTGATATAACTGGGTGAGCAGTGCCAGACTGAGAATCTGCTTGTCCTGTTATAGACAAGGTGAGCAGAGCACCCCTATTAATTAATGACTGGTAAGACTCTGAAAAGCATTAGATAAAATAATAATTTAAAAAAATAATCAGCTGAAGTCTCCACCATAAGAAGCAGCGGCTGAAGGCCAGGGTCCAGCACATGGAGAAGTCAGACCAGCTAGTAAGTTACTTTTAGTGAGGGGCAAGACAGCATGTGCCCTCTTTTGCTCATAAAGCTGAACCCAAAGAGGAAGTGTCATGAAAAAAAAAAAAAAAAAAAAAAAAAAACGAGAGTTTAAACATTGGGGAAGAAGGGGGGG